>NC_057809.1:387975855-387976843 GCF_018294505.1 Triticum aestivum | reverse complement strand
CCCTTTGTAACAGATGATCTTTCGTCCGAAACCCTGATACTTCGAAAGAGATTGTCCGTTTTGTACACGAAGTGCATCTAGTTTTTGCCGTAACCATCTCAACTTTGTTGCACATGCTATGTGGGTGAAATTATGATACCATGCCAACTTTCAACCTTTTCGGAGTTCATTTGAAATGATTTTCAATTTCAGGGTCTTATAGCTCAAAAAAATCAGTAAATGCATGAAAAATAACAAATGAAGTCAGAAAGGGTTGAAAATTGATGATGTGTCTTTGAATGGTGCATTTTGAACACTGAAAAAATATGGAGTTCAAATAAGTTCAATAAAATGAAATCCCTTTGTACGAGATGATCTTTTGTCCGAAACCCTGATACTTCGAAAGAGATTGTCCGTTTTTGTACACGAAGTGCATCCAGTTTTTGCCGTAACCATCTCAACTTTTTTGCACATGCTATGTGGGTGAAATGATGATACCATGCCAACTTTCAACCTTTTCGGAGTTCATTTGAAATGCTTTTCAATTTTAGGGTCTTATAGCTCAAAAAAGCAAAAGGAACCAACTAAAAAGTTTTTTTAAACCTCTAGTATTTTTGAAACTAAACTTATATAAAATTTATGCAACTTAAATTCAGAAAGTATTTTTTGTTCAACACATTAATAGCAAAAAGAATTTAATAGCAAAAAAAATAACAAAATTTGTTTTTGATTAGAACAGATATTAAAAATAACCTAAAATTACCAAATAGAGTATAATGATAAAACATTGTAATATTAAGTAGCAGGAAAAAGAATCACTCAAAAATCTATCTTCGTAGTAAAGTTATTCATAAACTAGTGATTCACATACATTTTAAAACTATAAGTATTTAGTACAAATAAAAAAATAAAAAGCAAAAAATAAAACAAAAGAAGAAAACAAAAAAAATTCAAATTTTAAAACTAATGGCACTAACAGAAAGTTTATAATTTTTGTGACCTAAAAGCA
>NC_057809.1:387975428-387975845 GCF_018294505.1 Triticum aestivum | reverse complement strand
GAAATCACTAAAAAACTATAAGTATTTAGTACAAATAAAAAAAGCAAAAAAGAAAACAAAAGAAGAAAACAAAAAAAATCAAATTTTAAAACTAATGGCACTAACAGAAAGTTTATAATTTTTATGACCTAAAAGCAAAAAGAAATCACTAAAAAACTATAAGTATTTAGTACAAATAAAAAAATAAAAAGCAAAAAAGAAAACAAAAAATGCCACCTACTAGGCCTCCACAGCCTGAATACGACTAGAAACCCTTACATGGGCCAGGATTCAGGCCCACAGAAGGCCCAGGAGGCCCAATAGGCATAGCAATGCACAGATTAGGCCCGTAAGCCTACAATAGAGAGGAGCTCGAGAGGGATGTGGCAGCGAGGTTTATAAACCACTCCGAGCCCCTCTCAACTAGTGAGGTGGGAC
>NC_057809.1:387974227-387975313 GCF_018294505.1 Triticum aestivum | reverse complement strand
GTTGGTAGCACCAACCGGGACTAAAGGGGTGCATTGGTACCGGTTCGTAACACCAACCAGGACGAATGCCCCCCTTTAGTCCCGGTTGGTGCGACCAACCGGGACCAAACGCCTCTGCTTCCCGCCCTTTGGGCTGCCGAAAAGTGGCCTTTGGTCCCGGTTTGTAGCACCAACCGGGACCATAGGTGCGCATTCGTCCCGGTTCGTGCGACGAACCGGGACCATAGGTTCGCCTATATAAGCCCACACTTGCGAAAATTTCGCCAACTGCTCCATTCCCCATCGTCGACGCCGCCAGGCTGCTCGTCCTCCTCGTCGCCATCACCGCGCCCTGCCCCATCTCCGCGTGCTTGCCGTCGCCGCGCCCTGTCGTTGTCGTTGTCGCCGCGCCCTGCCCCGTCGCCGTCGATGGCCGCCCTGCCCCGAGTCCGCTACCGTCCGCCCTGCCCCGAGCCCCGCCTCCTCGTCCCCGTCGCCGTGTGCCGCCCCGAGCCCGCCGCCGTCCCCGTCGCCGTGTGCCACCCCGAGCCAGTCGTCCCCGTCACCTTGTGCCGCGCGCCCCGCGCACGCCGTCCCCGTCGCCGGCATCCCCGAGCCCGCCGTCCTCCTTCCCGTCGGTGGCCTCCTCTCCCCGTCGCCGCCCGCCCCAGTGAGCTCCCCCATTTCCCATCCCCGTTGCCGACGATGCCACCCATTGCCGCCGCTGCTCTCTGTTTATATGCAAAAGTTACATTTTTAGAAAATCATCTATGTATGTTCATATATGCAAAAGTTCTATATGAATGTGGCTCTATGTATGTTCATGGAAAATAATTTTGCTCGATGATCTTTTTGTTCACGATGTTCATATAATTTTTTTCATGTATGTATGAATGTCGATATGAATTGTACCTATGATGTTTTTTTATTCATAGATGAATATGTATGTGGATATGTATGTGTATGTGGCTACGTGAATATGCAAAGAAGAGGGGATGAAGAAGATGATATATTTTCTTATTCGTGGGTGTGTCAAGAGGGTCGTCGATAACTTTAGTGCATTTTAGGTTATTTTCATTTTAGGTCATTTTAGGTTGTGGGTGTGTC
>NC_057809.1:387931426-387974042 GCF_018294505.1 Triticum aestivum | reverse complement strand
TTTTTCTTCTTCTTCCTATATGTATTAGTATTTTTATTTAGGTTGTTAATTAGTAGATATTAATTTTGTTCATATATGTATGGATGCATGTGATATGTATGTATGTATGTATGTATGTATCGGGTATGTCGTTGTCGATATACCCCCTACCCGATAACTTTGACATGAGGGGGTCGAGAGGGGGTCTAGGGTCGCCGAGGGGTCGAGAGTCGTCGAACATGAGAGGAAGAAGAGGATAAAAAAGAAGAGGAAGAAAAAAAAGAGGAGAAGAAAGAATAGAGGAGAAGATCTCCTCTATTCTTTCTTCTCCTCTTTTTTTCTTCTTCTTCCTCTTTTTTATCGGGAACGAGGGTCGTCGAGGGTCGCCGAGCAGTAGAGGAAACCCTAAATAGTAAGTATCATCGGTGTGAGATACATGTGGCCGTCGGTGTCGGACACTACATCCACGTCCCACAAGTGATGCGGGCTTCGACGCCCACGTCACTTGTGGGACGTGGATGTAGTGCCCGACACCGACGGCCACATGTATCTCACACCCACGATACTTGCTATTTAGGGTTTCCTCTACCGTTCGGCGACCCTGACCCTCGACGACCCTCGTTCCCGATAAAAAAAATAGGAAGAAGAAGAAAAAAGAGAGGAGAAGAAAGAATAGAGGAGTCTTACTCCTCTATTCTTTCTTCTCCTCTCTTTTTTCTTCTTCCTCTTCTTTTTTTATCATTGAAGCGTTGTCGAGGCCACCCCAAACCCTAGAGAAGCAGCGTCGAGTCCACCCCAAACCCTAGAGAAGCAGCGTCGAGGCCACTAATTAATATTAGTTCTATGTTTGCCACTAATATATCCATCTGTCATGTTTGAATAATAATTGCCATGTTGTCAATATTTGTAGAAACTATGGACACTACCCGAGATGAAGTACAAGAAGAGTTGTTGGGGACATAATCGCACGAGGAAGTGATGCCGTCGTATCATTGTTTCTCAACGACACCGATGGTCTGGAAGCAGCTGGCTATGATTATGATGGCTCTGGTGACCTAATGCCGGTGCAAGAAGGAGACCATGAGGACGGCTCCGGTGACCCAATGCCGGTGCAAGAAGGAGACCATGATGACGTCTCCGGTGACCGAACCGAGTCCGGCCAGGTATATATATTAGTTAAGCTTCTGCTGACTAGCTAATTGATGCATTCATTGTTTTGGTATGTACACATATTAATTAAGTCTTTGTTCTTTTTTCTAGCCCTCCGGATTGAGCACAACTTCGGTAAAGAGACGAGGCCCGAAGAAAAAGTTGAGCTCGGATGAAAAGTTTGAGATCATAGCAATCGCGCCCGACGGCCAACCGATTGAACCCCTCCAGAAAAGAGCGCATTTGTTGCTCAGTGCGGGGATTTGGTTAGGGACAAGATCCCGATCAGCATCCAGCAATGGTTAAAGCTGGCTACAAAAGACCCTGAGGTGTCTTATGTCAATGATATGCAGAAAAATGATCTTTGGACTGAGCTGAAGTCAAATTTCACCCTACCGCCAGAGGATGATCCAAAGAAGCCAGTTAAAGAGCAATTAATCAAGTCTTTTGCTCTTAAGAGGATGGCAGAACTATTCAGGAGGTGGAAGAAAGAGCTGAATAAGTTGGTCGAAAATAAAGAGACACCAGAATTCAAGGGCAGATATGAGAAGATCAGAGATCACTGGCCCGCATTTGTGGCCCACAAGACATCGGAAAAGAGTAAGAAGATGTCGGCGACAAACAAGCAAAATGCTGCGAAGAAGAAGCATCACCATCGCACGGGGTCAGGTGGCTACCTCGTAGCCCGGCCTAAGTGGGCCAAGACTGAGAATGATCTGGTTGAAAAAGGGATCGAACCAGAGACAATTAACTGGCTAGACTGTTGCCGGACTTGGTTCTTCGGGGCTGGCGGAACCATGGACCCTGTAACAGGGAAGTGCATTTGGACGAACGGTCAAATGGACATACCAGTCAGGAAGCTTCAGCAGTATATCGAAGCAGCGCGACAAGGGACATTCTTTCCAGACAAAGAGAACGACGAGCTCACAATGGCCCTCGAGAATCCCGAGCACCCTGGAGGGACACGAGGCACGCCAGGCTCCATTCCGTGGAAGGTTGGGTTTCCGGAGGCGGTTACAAATCCTAGGAGAGGAGGAAAAAATTACAGCAGACCCAAATGCAGGCGCTGCAAGCAAGGGTACAAGCGATAGAGGAATGAGAAGCAAATCGCAGCAAACGTACTACCGAAGCTTCCCCCGAAGCTACCCCGCCATCTCAGCGGAGAAGCAGCGTGGCTTCCACCGAGCTGCTTCAGCCGGAGCATGCATTGACGGCTCTTGCCAGCTATCCTATGGATGCTATCACGGAGTCTCAAAATTGCCACCTGATGATGCAATGGATGAATTTGAAGGTCAAGGCGGCTGTTGGCTCTGTTTATCCTACTGAACCCGGCGCAACTTTTCACTGCCGGCTGATTCCAGAAGGATATGCTAGGTTGATGGTGGATGAAATAATGGAGGGATTTGAGGACCTCCAGCTTGACCACCCTACTGGTGAAGGGGAGACTAGGCTGGGTCTGCTATGGAGACTCCATGCCTATGGTGGAAGGAGCTCATCAACCTTCCGAACTGGACGCCTCCGCGTCCTCCTCCTCCTCCTCCGGCAAGTCAGGGCACTCCGCCTCCTCCACCGCCTCCTCCTCCGGCAAGTCAGGGCACTCCGCCTCCTCCACCGCCTCCTCCTCCGGTGAGTCAGGGCACTCCGCCTCCTCCACCGCCTCCTCCTCCGGCGAGTGACGATCAGGGCACTCGATCGGCTCCTTCTCCGGTGCGTGGCGGCACTCCGCCTCCTTCTCCACCTGCGCCAACGTGCCCGAGCAGCCAGCCTCCTCCTTCTCTGCCTCGTCAGCAAGGGCGGAAGAGACCTGCCGCCGCTCCGGCTGCTCCGGCGCGTCATAGTCCTTCTCCTCCACCTCGTAAGAAAGTAAAGAAGACAATCGCTTCGTCTGCTCTGCCGGCATCTAGCAGTACAACCAGAGGTGCGAGGAAATACATATTTGGTCCTTCTCTGAAGAATCCAGAGAAGTTACCATATGAGAGGACCCCGGAGGAGAACACCGAGATCGCACGAGAAGAAGTGAGGAACTACTTTGAAGGGGTGAAAGCAAAGAAACATCCACCTCCGGAGGAGAAGGTAGATCCGGTGAAAGTGAAGCGCACTCTGGCTGCCCTGAGAAAACCACCCAAGTCTCCGTCGAAAGGAAACTATGAGCGCATTATTGGAAAGGAATTTCCCGAAGCGGAGCGGTCGGGAAGTACTGTCAGTGATCAAAGGCTGAAAGAACGACGAGTTGGGAAACAAATTGCCCAGCTCGGCGAACAAGCGAAGCAATCGTGCCCCCCGCTCAAGGTGCCTAGCGACAACGTCGCTAATGATCCAAGGATGGTGCCCGGTTATAGCAATCTTGGCGATTACCTGCCCGACGTTGTACATTATGATTTCATGGAGGTGCAGATACAAAGATACGAGTACGGGAAGCCTCTCGTCAAAGATGAAAGATCTCTATCAATGATGATGCGAAGATTGCATGATTGGTACTTGAAAATCTGCAGAGACTCTGGGGGGAGGAGTACTTTGTATGTGAAAGTTAAAAAGGAGCATGACCTCATTGGAATTGAACTGTTGCCTGTTCCATTTGAGGAGTTCTTTCATTTTTTCAATCAATTGGCCCTCGATAAAACAACGGTCACCTGCTACTGTATGTAAGTAGTACTACTTCTGTCATTAAGTCTCTCTATATAGCTCAGCTCTTTCATTGCATGTATTTATAATCATCCTCACTATATTATGCAGATTGAAGATCGCCGAATTGAAGAAAAGACAAGTCGGTGATATTGGGTTCATTAACACATATCTCATAGACGCAACTCAGGTTAAATTTCATGCCGCAGATACCGAGGCCAACTTGCTACGATCGTTGGTAATAAATGAAAACAAAGATATAATACTCTTTCCTTACAACTTCAGGTGAGTGTTACTGTCTTGTGCGTATTCGGTTTCCCTTATATATTAGTCAAGGTTATAGTAATGTAATTGATGAGTTATGCATGCGCGTGCAGTTACCACTATATTCTCCTAGAGATTAAGCTTGAGCAGGGACTAGTAACCATCTTAGACTCAAGACGAAAAGATCCCCAGGACTATGCGGACATGACTCAAATGCTCGAGAAGTAAGTTAAATCGATCATTATCCACCATATCAGCAACTTTGTTCATTTCTAGATATATCAAGTAATTGTTTTCTTTGTCTGGCAGGGTTTGCAAAAAAATTCTCCAAAAAAGCTCCAGGACTCCCGAAGAAGCTGCAATTTAGACACCCGAAAGTAAGTACTATAGTAGCATGTTCCGCGCATCTCCTATTGATTCAAGCGCTAGTTTCATCAATACCATTTGGCATTCTTTCTTATCAGTTTGATTGACCTCTATTTCTTGTAAAGTGGTTGTGGCAGGAACAAGGGAATGATTTCTGTGGATACTACGTTTGCGAGTCCATCCGCCACACGACCTATGAGCGGGGCTACACTGACGAACAATATGAAGTACGTAAATAACAACATTCACAATTTTATTTTTTTACCATCATTTGTGTTGAGTTTCATTCATTCATATATATATATATATATATATATATATATATATGTATTGACCCCCTTCTTCAAATTAGATGTTTCGGAAGCGGGATGAACTCCTAGCACCAGCTCGCATGCGAGCAATTCAAGAGGAATTGGCGGCATTCTTTCTTGACCACGTGATCGCTGAAGACGGAGAATACTATGTGGACCATGAGTCCGTATGATTATATTTGTAAGAGATAATTATTGTATATATGTAGCCGGTAGTGTCAGATAGATATACGACAACTTGTTGTTCGACCAATCTCTCGGAGAAGGAGAGGTGGTCGATATCACTTCTCTCTATATGCATATATGTTCATGAGGATCTTTTGTTTCCTTCGTTTGCTTACAAGCTACCTAGCGTGTCTAGTCCTCTCTATACGTATGTATAGTACGTAGCGTCGACCAAGCACGGACATAAGAGAGGACACTTCTCTCTATTAATTATAGCTAGCTAACACAATATATGAAACACCTAAATTAACCCCCCAAAACCCCCAAACCCCCCCTTTCAAAAAAGCAAAAACCCCAGCCATAGAAATGCTGACGCGTGGATGCCTATTGGTCCCGGCTGGTGCCACCACCCAGGACCAAAGGGTCTCCTGCCTGGGCTCCGCGCACAGGCCACGTGGAGGCCCATCTGTCCCGGTTCTGGATTGAACCGGGACTAAAGGGACAGGGCATTAGTACTGACCCTTTAGTCCCGGTTCAGGAACCAGGACAAAAGGCCCTTACGAACCGGGACAACAGGCCCTTTTTCTACCAGTGAAACGGTATTGCAATGCTAGGAAACAAGGCCTAGGGCTCATACTTTCGCTAGTGTAAGTTCCCTCAACAATACTAACATAATTGGATCAAATAACTATCCCTCAACATGCAACAAAGAGTCACTCCAAAGTCACTAATAGCGGAGAACGAACTAAGAGATTATGGTAGGGTACGAAACCACCTCAAAGTTATTCTTTCCAATCAATCCGGTGGGCTATTCCTATAAGTGTCACAAACAGCCCTAGAGTTCGTACTAGAATAACATCTTAAGACACAAATCAACCAAAACCCTAATGTCACCTAGATACTCCAATGTCACCTCAAGTATCCGTGGGTATGATTATACGATATGCATCACACAATCTTAGATTCATCTATTCAACCAACACAAAGGACCTCAAAGAGTGCCCCAAAGTTCCTACCGGAGAGTCACAACGAAAACGTGTGCCAACCCCTATGCATAGGTTCATGGGCGGAACCCGCAAGTTGATCACCAAAACATACATCAAGTGAATCACGTGGTATCCCATTGTCACCACAGATACGCACGGCAAGACATACATCAAGTGTTCTCAAATCTTTAAAGACTCAATCCGATAAGATAACTTCAAAGGGGAAACTCAATCCATTACAAGAGAGTAGAGGGGGGAAGAAACATCATAGGATCCAAATATAATAGCAAAGCTCGTGATATATCAAGATCTTATCATCTCAAGAATACGAGAGAGAGAGAGAGAGAGATCAAACACATAGCTACTGGTACATACCCTCAGCCCCGAGGGAGAACTACTCCCTCCTCGTCATGGAGAGCACCGGGATGTGAAGATGGCCACCGGGGAAGGATTGCCCCCTCCGGCAGGGTGCCGGAACGGGTCTAGATTGGCTTTCGGTGGCTACAGAGGCTTCTGGCGGCGGAACTCCCGATCTAATCTCTATTCTGGAAGTTTTAGGGTACGTAGGTATATATGGGTGCAGGAAGTACATCGGTGGAGCTTCAGGGGCCCCACGAGGCAGGGTGCGCCCTAGGGGGGCGCCCCCACCCTCGTGAGCACCTCCCTTGGCTCCTGACGTGGGGTCCAAGTCCATCCGGTAGCTTTCCTTCCAAAAATAACTTCTCCAGTTGATTTCGTTCCGTTTTGACTCCGTTTGATATTCCTTTTCTTCGAAACACTGAAATAGGCAAAAAACAGCAAATCTGGGCTGGGCCTCCGGTTAATAGGTTAGTCCCAAAAATAATATAAAAGTGGATAATAAAGCCCAATATTGTCCAAAACAGTAGATAATATAGCATGGAGCAATCAAAAATTATAGATACATTGGAGACGTACAGGGATCACGGGGAATCCCTTCTATGGTCGGCGGGCATGGGGCTGTGGAAAGAGCAGGTTTGAGGGATCAACGCGGGAGATTTATCCAGGTTCGGGCCGCAAGTGATGTGTAATACCCTACTCCTGCTGGTCTTGTGTTTATCTGGTGTTCTTGGACTAGCTACAAAGCATGCAGGGTCCAAACAGTCTGAATCCTCTCGTAGTACACCGCGGGCCTCCTTTTATAGTCAAAGGGGCTGCCACAGTGGCATATAGGAGGTGGAAAGTTGTAAAGTGTACAAGCTTATCGCCTGACATCACAGGACAAAACGCATTAAATGCGCTAATTAGGTGTCCTCTCACTTTATCGGGGACGGCAGCAAGGCCCGTCCCGTCTGCCGCCACCTCGCCTTGCTCCAACACGCGTCCAGGCTGACTAGGCGCGCAGGGCCACGCTGGCTGGCTAGCTGCTGAGTTGGCGCGGTGGCAGAGTCTTCACGAAGATCTGCATGCCACCATGCAGGTGCTTGCTGAGTTGGCCTGGAAGCTGCCCGTCGCCACGCAGGTGCCTGCCTTGTTGGCGGGTTGACTACTGTGTTGGAACGACGGTGGAGTCTTGGCAGGTGGGGGCCTGGCTGCGGCCCCGCAGATGTCCCCGTCAAGGGCCTTGCTAGGGTCTCGTAGGTGTCCCCGGCAAGGGTCTTGCCGGGGGTCTCCGTTGTCTGGTTCTCATCTAGTATTGTATGTTCTTGGTCTTCACAAAGATCTGCATGCCACCATGGAGGCGCCTCCCGAGCCTTGGTTCCAATGCGTCAACAGTGTTGGAACTCTTAGGCTCAAGGGTGGCAGCCTTGTTGGTGTTGGGCAAGTTGCCCCGGCAAGGCTCTTGCCGGGGCTATGTAAGCTACCCCAGCAAGGCCCTTGCCGGGGAGAGCCCACCTTGTCCCTTCGCTCCTCGCGCCTCTGCCTCGTCATTGCTCTGACAGTCTTGTGTCTTTGCTTCCTTTGCCCCGCCAAGCGTGGCAGCGGGCGTGTGGCTACGACTACCCGCACACAAGTAAAGGGGTAAAAAAGGGACCCCTACTTTTGTACACCGACAGGAGCCCCCGAGCCCGGGCCAAATATAAGCGCGGAGCGTTATTGCGCCATACCCAGAATGGTGCGCGGGCGCGCGCGGTGGAGTTTTACCGCAGTAACTCCCTCGCTAGTTGTGCTTCCCCACAACCCGCGTTGAATGCATGACGTGGGGGTCGTGCGTGGGGTGGTTGCAGCACGCCTGTGTCACATCATGGTAGATGGTAAAGAGGAGGCCCGCGCCTTCCCCATAAAAAGGGAAAACCCACAAGGGCACTGCTCATTTATTACCCTATGTGCCCTCTCCAATCTCGGGACCGTCGCCCCCTTCTTCTTCCTCAAGATCTTACCTTTGCTCGCTGCCGTCACGCCCCTCGTTGCTCTCGATCCCCCACTCCCCTCCAGCCACCATGGCGCCCAAGATAGGCAAGGGCAAGGGAGTGGCCAAGGGCGCCGAGGAGAAGGAGGCGCCAGAGAGCGAGTTGGCGGTGATGCAGATGTAGCTTGCCTACTTCCCCTCGACGGTCGATGCAGTCCACCTCAGGGACTACTTCAAGCCCCTGTGGGGGAGGGAGACGACGGGGCACCCTGCCATGCACATCATCCCTGCCGATTTTGCCAAGGCCGGCCCAAATCGGTACCCCTTCTTCGTCGATTACTTTTCTTGCGAGCTCTGCCCCCTTTCTCTGATTTCTTCAATGACATCATGCACACATACGACTTTCACATTCTTGACTTTATGCCGAATGTCGTGGCGCGCATGGCCTTCTTCGCCCATCTCTGCGAGGGCTTTGCCGGGGTGCTCCCCAGCATGGCGCTCTTCCGCCACTACTTCTATCGCCGCATCCAACCAGGGGACGCCATTTCTGGGTGCATCACCTAGATCCCGAGGACCCAGGAGAAGGGCATGTACCCGGAGGGTGCCCAGAAGGAGAGGTGGGACAAGTGGCGGGGTCAGTGGCTCTGGATCAAGGAGGAGGATCCGCAAGAGTTCTGCCAAGTTCGTCAGAGCCCGTCGACCCGCCGCAGGGACTGGAGCGACCTCGACGCCAATGACAAGAAACTTATGGTCGCCACCACCAGGATCCATCGCCTCACCATGGCCGGGCTTACCCTTGAGATGATTGGGGCCGATTTCATACGTTGCCGAATCGCCCCGCTGCACAACAAGAGGAGGCCATCCTGGGACTTCAGGAACGTGGCCGACATCATGAGGCTCCGCCCTGGTCTGAAGCACAACTTCACAGTGACGGGGCATGCCCATTTCTGTCGAAGGCTCTTCTAGCTCAACATGGACGATGATGGCAGGGATGAGATGACTGGCAGGGCTGCAAAGACTGGCAAGGCCGTCCAGGGGCCCCTGTTTGGGTTGCTGGCAGGAGTGTTCCTGCTGAGCAACAACTCTCGCCAGTCCGCTATCATCGCCATGATGCCGGATTTCAACGCGCACGGCCTCGACCCGGCCTGGGCCTTGCCGCCAGCAGAGAAAGTGCAGGAGTTTTTCGACAACTTGTCAGAGGGCTATGTTCGCGACGAGCCACTGCTCATCTGCGACACCACCAAGGAGGAGCTGGACTACATCGCTGCCAGGGCGGTGGAGGCGGCGCTTGCCAAGGAGGCCGGTAGCACCGGCGCCATGGAGGATAAGGCCGACGCGGCCGCAGAGGAGAAAGAGCTCGCCCAGTGGGCGGAGTCTACCAAGGAGGCCAGTGGCGCCGGTGCCGGGGCCCCCCTTATTGAAGACGCGGGCGACGAGTTGCCCGAAAAGGAAGCTGAAGCGGACGACCCTCCGTCCGTGGGGAAGAAACGCGTCCTGCAGCGGGCCAGCTTTGGCAAGCCGGTCCGGCCCGGCAGGATCGCGCAGCGGCAACTGGCCCAGGAGCAGCCCGTGCGCGAGACGAGGGTGATGAAGGCGGTGAAGGCCGCGGTGGCGAAGAAGGTGGCGACTGCCTCCTCATTGCCCAAGCGGTGCCAGACCCTATCCCCCACTCCTCCTCCTTCAGACATCACTTTGGAGCCCGAGTATGACCTCTGATGCTTCAACCCAAAGACGAAGAGGAGGCATGAGGTGGAGGATGAGTAAACACCTTGCCTTTCATCATTTTTGACCCTCAGCTGGTGTTATCTTTTTTAATGCGATCTTGTGCTTGCAGGGACATGGAGACGCTGTCCCAGAGGGTGGTGAAGAGGGCCAAGGTCTCGATGGGCGACAAGCCCCCAGCGGGTACTTCGCGTACACCGGTGTTGGTGGTCAGCAGCCCGGATAGCAGCCACCGACGCATCTCCCGCTTCAGCCCCCAGCGCGAGTTCACTACTCACTCCTTCACTGATGAGCATTGGGGGGGTGAATTCTTGATGCTTACCTTGCCGGGTTTGCAGGAGGAGAACGGCAGGAGGAGGAGCCGCCGAGGGCCACTCCCAACATGCCGCCCCTCGACTACACCACCCAGAGGGGCGTCCCCGGAAAGGGCATCCACCACCGAGCCCACACATATGGAGGAGGAGGCGAGCTTGGGTGCCGGTGGCTCTGCCTCGACAACGAACGCTGGCGGGGAGGGTGCCACTTCTTCCCAGTCCGGTGCGGGTAAGCTGTTTGCTTCCCGTCCCTGTTCTTTCTTCTCCTTTTTGAACCTTGATCTTGGCCCCATCTCATTCCCCTTCTTGGTATCCAGACCCTTCCTCGGCGGACCGGGAGGATATTGATATTGTCATCGAGGAGGTCTCCAAGGACGCCGAAGCTGAGGCCGCCAAGACCGCCGCTGAAGAGGCCGCCAAGGGGCCTACCGGGGAGGCCGGCAAGGGGCCTGCCGGGGAGGGGGTGGTTGACGACCAACCTTCCTCCTCCGCTGCCTCTGGCTCGGGCAAGTACTTGAAGGTGGGTGACGACCTGTTCGTCCACCTCCCAGGAACGACGAGTACCAGGGCACCAACCAAGGGGGAGGTGTTTGACGACGAGGCGCTTGCCTCTGTCGGGCTTCAGGTTGTTGACGAACCGAGTGTTGGTGGTGGCGGTTCCCAAGAGGAGCAACTTCTTCGGGCCATGAGCGTCAACTTCCAGAAGCTCCAGGCGCTCCACCGTGCCTGCCTGGACAAGGAAAAATCCAGGATGGTGGCGGCGGACAAGGCGGAGGCGGATCCTGAGGAGCGCATTGCCGAGATGCAGGCCTTGTTCCGCGAGGCCCAGAAAGGACTTAAGGCTGCCCAGGATGAGCTGGTCGAGTGCAAACGGGATCTCGTCGTGAAGCAAGCTACCATCGAGAAAGCCCAGGAGGTGGCGAAGGAATAGGCCGCCAAGGACGCCGCCGCTCGACAACAGCACCTCGCTCTGCTGAAATCCTAGGAGGAGGAGCTTGCCGCCCGTGAGGAGGCGCTCACCGCCACACTCCACGGCAAGGATGCGGAGGTCGAGAAGTACGTCGCGCAATGGACCCTGGAGCTAGAGCAGAGGCACAAAGAGGCACTCGATGCTCAGGCCCTAGTCCATGCCGGCAAGGTGAAGGAGCTGGAGGTGGAGCGGGATGGGTTGAAGAAACAGGTCTTGGAGATGACGGAGGAGAAGGATGATATGTCCATTTTGCATCATGCTTTTATATCGATATTTATTGCATTATGGGGCTGTTATTACACATTATGTCACAATACTTATGCCTTTTCTCTTATTTCACAAGGTTTACATGAAGAGGGAGAATCCGACAGCTGGAATTCTGGGCTGGAAAAGGAGAAAATATTAGAGACCTATTCTGCACAACTCCAAAAGTCCTGAAACTTCACGAAAGTCAGTTTTGGAATATATTAAAAATATTGGGCAAAGAAAGCACCAGAGGGGAGCCACCCCCTCTCCATGAGGGTGGAGGGCGTGCCCCTGCATCGTGGGCCACCTGGCAGCCCTCCGGTGCCCATCTTTTGCTATATGAAGTATATCGCCTTGGAAAAAAATCAGGAGGAATCTTTCGGAACAAAATGCCGCCGTCTCAAGGCGGAACCTTGCGAAACCAATCTAGGGCTCCAGCAGAGCTGTTCTGTCAGGGAAACATCCCTCCGGGAGGGGGAAATCGTCACCATCATCATCACCATCGATCCTCTCATCGGGAGGGGATCAATATCCATCAACATCTTCACCAACACCATCTCATCTCAAACCCTAGTTCATCTCTTGTATCCAATCTTTGTCTCAAAACCTCAGATTGGTACCCGTGGGTTGCTAGTAGTGTTGATTACTCCTTGTAGTTGATGCTAGTTGGTTTATTTGGTGGAAGATCATATGTTCAGATCCTTTATGCATATTAATACCCCTATGATTATGAATGTCGGCGTTCTGGGAACGGGGGTCCCCAGACTTGCTTGCCTGCGGCCCATGGCATGGCTTTGCTAGCAGGCCTGCATGACCCATCTTCATCAGCAAGACATTTAGTACCCTCATGAGTGGCCAATCCTCGCGAGGCGGATGATGCAAGACCTCCACAGGAGCGGTCTCACCAGGCTGCCTTGCAAGGAGTGGAGATATCAAGGCAGGGCAAACCTCGTGAGGCTCACGTGACGTAAGACGTGACGATCAGGATTAGGCGGGCGCCAGGCGGGCGCCAACGCGCGCAGCGTCCTTGTTTCCTCTTTGGTGCTAAGGAGGCAGTCGCATGCACGGAGTACCGAGGAGTCAAGCAAAGGTTTCCATATCAGTGCAACGAGACCAAGACCAGTGGGACGGCAGGACGGAGGTCACCATGGAGCCCAAGACGCTGTCACCACCAGAGCCTTTTGTAGGCGGAGACCGCTTTTGTCAGGATAAGCTGTACTAGCTGTCTCCTTCCGAATTGGCCGTTGTTGGCTCCCTTTCCGCTCAATATTTGGGGAGAGGACCAGGGCCTATATAAGTAGAACTAGCCACCATAGTAGGGGGATGTGGCAACTCACCTTGGATTAGAACCTCAGCCAATCCTAGTCACGCACTGAGCACAAGAACACCTCAACCTCAGGAGCCTGTTCTTCCCCTTGTACTATTCATCATCAGCCCAAGAGGCAATCCACCACCACCACACTGGAGTAGGGTATTACACCACAACGGTGGCCCGAACCAATATAAATCTTGGGTCTTTCTGTTGTGAGTTTGTCGATTTCATCCGCGAGATCTTAGCGAGCTAGGGCGTAGATCGGTAGGGAGGAAATCTCCGCACGCACCCTAGTGTTCGAACCTTATGGGTTTTGCCAGAACCCAAAATCCGACATTTGGTGCGCCAGGTAGGGGTGCGCCATAGCTCCTCTCCGCCGACCTACGCTCCGCCGCCACCGCACTTCGCCCTCATGGCAGGCGCCCCGTTACCGGCTCCAACGGCTGACGCTGATGATGGGGCCAGGGGGCTCCGAGCCCTAGCCCCTGCCCTGCGGTAGGTGCGATGGCCACCCAAGTTCAGGCCGGAGATGCCGCCGCACTACGACAGCGCGGTGGACCCGTCGGCTTTCCTGGTGGCATACGAGGAGGCCGTCCTCGAGGCCAGGGGCAGAGACAAGGTCATGGCCAACTGGCTCCCCATGGCCCTTGCTGGCGAGCCACGCGCCTGGCTACTCAACCTCCCTGGATCCACGGTGGCATCCTGGGAGGAACTCCGCGACCTCTTCACTGCGCTCTACGTGGTACCGGCGCACCACGCTGTCGCGGCCCTGCTGGGCGGCTCTCAAGCACCGCCTTCGGATCGCCACATCAAGCCGTTCCTTTGCCAGATTGGTGCCGCTTCAAAGTGCTCGGGGGCTTCGCCAGGTCAGGCATGCACCCAATGCTCTGCACGCCCACCATCTGCAACGTGGCTATTACCAGGACCCTCATCAATGGTGGTGCCGGCCTCAACCTACTCTCCATGGAGGCCTTCAGCCTTCTTCATGTGCCACTCGAGTGGCTCAGCCTTAGTAAGCCTTTCTCCGGAGTTGGTGGTGGCACTGCCCGCTCCCTGGGGCAGATCCGCCTCCCCGTCACCTTCGGCACATGCAACAACTACCGCACTGAGCTCATCGACTTCGACGTCGCGCACATCCGTCTGCCATACAACGCCATTCTCGGGTACCCAGCTTTGGCCCAGTTCATGGCGGCGACTCATCCGACCTACAACCTCATGAAGATGCCCGGAAGCAAAGGTGTCCTCACTGTCCAGGGGGACGCCAAGGAGGCCCTGGCGACACTCAAGCTCGCCCTCAAGTCCACTGCGGCAGGGCAGCCTGCTGATGCGGGCACCTCCGAGCCCAAGGGAGCCACACTGACCAAGAAGAAGCAGTTGTTCACACAAGACAAGGCAGAAACCAAGCAGGTGGCAGTCGACAAGGACGGGCCCTCAGGAGCCACCTTTACCATAGGTGCCAGCCTCGACCCAAGCCAAGAGGAAGTGTTGGTGAAGTTCTTGCGCGTGAACAAGGATATATTCACCTGGGAGCACAATCAGCTAGTGGGAGTCCCGAGAGAGGTGATTCAACATCATTTAAGGGTATGCCCTAATGTACGCCCTGTGAAGGAGCGGGCGAGATGGCAGTCCACTAAGAAGCAGGCCTTCATCGTCCAAGAGACCCGCAAGCTGGAGGCGGCGGGTGCCATTCGCGAGGTTCGGTATCCCGAATGGCTGGCGAACCCCGTCGTAGTGCTGAAGAAAGGCGGGAAGGAGCGAATGTGCGTCGACTTCACCAACCTCAACAAGGCCTGCCTCCAAGATCTGTTCCCGCTCCCACACATCGATCAGATCGTCGACTCCACCGCCGAGTGCGACCTGCTATGCTTCCTGGATGCGCTCTCAGGGTATCACCAGATCAAGATGGCGGTAGAAGATGTGGAGAAGACAGCCTTCCTGACCCCGTGTGGGGTCTACTGCTACACCTCATGCCCTTCGGACTGTGCAACGCGGGCGCGACCTTTCAGCGGCTGATGCACATCGCCTTGGGGCGATAGCTCAAGAGAAACACGGAGGCCTACATCGACGACATTGTGGTGAAGTCTCGGGAGGCAAGGACCTTGATTCAAGACTTGGAGGAGACCTTCACGAGCCCGCGCCAGGTGAACTTGCGGCTTAACCCGGAGAAGTGCATGTTCGGTGTCCCATCCAGCAAGCTGTTGGGCTTCCTCGTGTCCCATTGAGGGATCAAGGCGAACCCAGAGAAGATCAAGGCCATTGAGGACATGAGCCCACCATAGACCCTTAAAGAAATGCAGAAGCTGGCTGGTCGGGTAACTGCTTTGGGACACTTCATCTCCAAGCTAGGAGAGCGCGCCCTACCCTTCTTCAAGCTGATGAAGAAGAAGGGCCCATTCGAGTGGACCCAGGAGGCCGCCCGAGCTTTCCAAGAACTCAAGAGATACCTGACCAACCCTCCGATGATGGTGGCACCACGACCTCTCGAGCCCCTAGTACTCTACCTTGCTGCTACCCCGTACTCCGCCAACGCAGCTCTGGTGGCGGTTCAGGAGGAGCACCAAGCCAAGGGCGGGTCACGCCAAGCTACAGCTGAAGCAATGCAAGACCAGGAAGGTGCCGCAAGAGCCTTAGCAGCGTCAATAGAAGAGCAAGCTCGGCAGGACAACGTCACCGAGATTCCTGCAGGCAATCAGGCGTCAGGAGTCCCTCCATCTCAGGAGACGTCCCAACCTCCGCAAGACATGAGCCTCAACAGAGCGCCAACCCTGGTCAAACACTCAGTGTATTTTGTTAGCACAGTGTTGCGGGACCCAAGGGCGCGATATCCCATGCCCCAGAAGCTCCTGCTCGCGCTCTTGGTGGCCTCGCGCAAGCTGCAGCACTACTTCTAGGGCCACCCCATCAAGGTCGTCTCAGCCTACCCATTGGAGAGGGTGCTCAAGAGCCCCAATTCTGCCGGAAGGGTCGCTGAGTGGAACATCAAGCTGCAAGCATTCCAGTTGGAGTTCAGCACTACCAGGGTCATCAAGGGAGCCGCGCTCGCTGATTTTGTGGCGGAATGGACGGATGCCCCGACACTTGAAGTAGGCCAAGACTGGTCCACCTCACCAGGAAGCGAGGCGCCAAACGGCTGGGTCATGTATTTCGATGGCGCCTTCGCGCATCAGAGCGCAGGGGCTAGAGCAGTACTCATCTCGCCCACCCATGACAAGCTCTACTACGCCATGCAGCTCTGCTTTCAGCAGGGCGAGAAGGTCTCCAACAACATTCTGGAATACGAGGGCCTCATAGCTGGCCTGAAGGCCGCGACAGCTCTGGGGGTGAAGCGCCTTATCATTAAAGGCGACTCGCAGCTCCTCATCAACTTCTCCAACAAAGTATACGAGCCGAGGGACGAGGATATGGAGGCATCTCGCGGAGGTGCGCAAGATGGAGAAGCAGTTCTTGGGCCTAGAGTTACAGCATGTGCCTCGGGGCACCAACAAGGAAGCTAAAGACATCACCAAGAGGGCATCCAAGCGGCAGGAGGAGCTCTTCAAGCCATCGGCGAGACCACCACTTTCAAGCGCAGCTCGGCCCCAGGAGGAGCTCCCACAGCCACCTGCGACGGGAGCCCCAGCCTGTGGCCCGACCTCAGGAGCTTGCCTGCTCTTGGCGCTCGAGCCCTAGGAGGGATGCTGGACCAAGGAATTCAAGGAGTATCTGATGCAAGGGGCCCAGCCGGAGAAGGACGAGGACACAGAGCGCGTGGACCGGCAAGCCACGGCGTACTGCATCCAGGACGGTGAGTTGTACAGGAAGCATCCAAATGACATTACTCTGCGCTGCATATCCAGGGACCAGGGGAAGGAGCTGCTAATTGACATACACGGTGGGGACTGCGAGCACCACTCGTCATCACGGACCCTCATCGGCAAGGTATTCCGCAGTGGG
Source organism: Triticum aestivum (assembly GCF_018294505.1). Taxonomy (NCBI): domain Eukaryota; kingdom Viridiplantae; phylum Streptophyta; class Magnoliopsida; order Poales; family Poaceae; genus Triticum; species Triticum aestivum. The sequence continues at coordinate 387,957,395 of NC_057809.1, read as the reverse complement.
TTCTACTAGCCCACTGCGCTCAACGACGCAGCTGAGATGGTGAAGTCCTGTGAAGCCTACCAGTTCCACGCCAAGCATATTCATCAGCCGGCTCAGGGCCTCCAGACCATCCCACTCACGTGGTCGTTCGCGGTCTGGGGGATGGTCATCTTGGGCCCGTTCCCTCGAGCGCCTGGGGGCTACCGCTACCTCTACGTCGCCATCGACAAGTTCACCAAGTGGGCGGAAGTGGAAGCCGTCCGCACCATCCCAGCCAGCTCCGCTGTCAAGTTCATCAAGAGCCTCGTGAGATGTTTCGGGGTTCCCAACCACATCATCACAGATAACGGCTCGCAGTTCACTAGTAACCTCTTCAAAACCTACTATGCTAACCTTGGAACGCAGATTTGCTACGCTTCGGTGGCACACCCCAGGAGCAATGGTCAGGAAGAACGCGCCAACGCAGAGGTCTTGAGGGGCCTCAAGACCAAGACCATCAAGAAGAAGCTCGAGGCCTGTGGCAGGGGCTGGCATGACGAGCTCCAGTCCATGCTCTGGTCCATCTGCACCATTGCCACCAAGCCAATAGGCGAGATCCCATTCTTCCTTGTCTACGGAGCCAAAGCGGTCCTTCCTCACGAGGTCAAGCATCGCTCCGCACGGGTCTTGGTGTTTGATGAAGCGCAGCAGGACGCCACGTGGGGGATGGACCTCGTGCTGGGGGAGGAACGTCGTCGTGAAGCTGCACTAAGGGCGGCGAGGTACCAGTAGGTGTTGCGGCGATTTCATTGCTGCAACATCTGCTCCAGGATGTTCGAGACGGGCGACCTCATCCTGAGGCGGGTCCTCTCCAGGGAAGGGTTGCACAAGCTCTCACCTATGTGGGAGGGCCCGTTCAGGGTCGTCCATGTCTCCAGGCCTGGAGCCACGCGCCTAGAGACGCAGGACGGGGTACCCATCCAGAACGCCTGGAACATCCAGCACCTCCAGAAGTTCTACCCATAAAGCAAGGCCTAGTGCCTGTGAAGAAGGCCCAGTGCCTCTGAAGATCGCCGCCCGTGACACTCTCACGTAATAATGAGTGGGGTTGTACACGCCCCGGAGTCTCAGGGGTGCCGGCCTCAGGCCCTGGGGCTCCCTCCCATGCCTAGTGGCAGCACTTAGCTCCGCGCTGGTGAGAAGACTCGAAGACTAGACTAGGTGTCGGACGCGGCTTTTCATTTGCTTTCCATAGTTGGCTCGCCCCCTTTTTAATCAAAGTTTGCTTCTGGCGTCCATCGCTGATTTGGTTCTATCGCCTTTTGTTGCTATTTCCAGCTCTAGTTGGCTTGTGGTCTCCCTCGCACACCTCGCGAGGGGGCTAGGAAGGAGCCCTCGTGAGCTTTTTTCCTTCTCTCTGCCTTCCGTCTGCTTTCTCGCGAGGCGCCCTCGTTCGAGCCCACAATTTGGTGCATCTCTCTTAATCTGTGCCCCTCGGGTACCGCGATATGAAGCGCTGGGTCAAGGCTTGGGCGAACGATAAGTTTCCTGGCGAGCTTCCTAACGAATTTTTTGCAGTTCCTGAGCAACATCTAAGTCAAGACGGGCACAAGGAAACAAGTGCCTCGTGAAGGGGAGGTTGCCCCAGACACGCCAAGCTAAGTTATGTCTGCATAGAATAACGACACAACACGAGAGCAACATAGTGATAACCCACAAGTATAGGGGATCGCAACAGTTTTCGATAAGTAAGAGCGTCGAACCCAACGAGGAGCTAAAGGTAGAACAAATATTCCCTCAAGTTCTATCGACCACCGATACAACTCTACGCACACTTAACGTTCGCTTTACCTAGAACAAGTATGAAACTAGAAGTACTTTGTAGGTGTTGTTGGATAGGTTTCCTAGATAATAAAGAGTACGTAAATAAAAAGTAGGGGCTGTTTAGATAAATAAACAATAAAGTAAATATAGAGAGTGTGGAAAAGTGGTGGTAGGAGTTGTGAAATTGCCCCTAAGCAATTGACTACTTTACTAGACCGATATCAAGTATTATGTGGGAGAGGCCACTGCTAGCATGTCATCCCTGACTTGGAATTCTATGCACTTATGATTGGAACTATTAGCAAGCATCCGAAACTACTAATGTTCATTAAGGTAAAACCCAACCATAGCATTAAGGTATATTGGCCCCCCTTCAATCCCGTATGCATCAATTTCTATGCTAGGTTGAAGCTTCTGTCACTCTTGCCCGCCAATACATAGTCCTATCAACATACAACTAACCCTAGGGTGTGATCCACGCGCGCAATCATATGATGGGTACCAAAGGACAGCAACATAACCACAAGCAAATTAAATCAATCATAGCAATTCATCAACCACCAATAGGACAACGAAAATCTACTCAGACATCATAGGATGGCAACACATCATTGGATAATAATATGAAGCATAAAGCACCATGTTCAAGTAGAGGGTACAGCGGGTTGTGGGAGAGTGGACCGCTATAGATAGAGGGGGGAAGGTGATGGAGATGTTGGTGAGGATGGCAGAGGTGTTGGTGTAGATTGTGGTGATGATGATGGCCCCTGGTGGCACTCCGGTGCCACCGGAAGCGAGGGGGATAGAGCCCCCCTCCTCCTTCTTCTTCCTTGACCTCATCCCTAGATGGGAGAAGGGTTTCCCCTCTGGTCCATGGCCTCCATGGCACAGGAGGGGCGAGATCCCCTCCGAGATTGGATCTGTCTCTCTGTCTCTCTCTGTTTCTGCGTTCTCAGATTCTTCCCTTTCACTGTTTCCTATATTCCCGGAGATCCGTAACTCCGATTGGGCTGAAATTTTAACACGATCTCTATCCGGATATTAGCTTTCTTGCGGCGGAAGAAGGGCATCAACCGCCTTACGGGTGGCCCACGAGGGTCAGGGGCACGCCCAGGGGGGTAGGCGCGCCCCCCTGCCTCATGGCCACCACGGGCACCGTCTCGCTTGGATTTTTCTTCCCAAAAATCATATATATTCCAAAACAAATTCCGTCAGGTTTTATCCCGTTTGGACTCCGTTTGATATGGATATTCTGCAAAACAAAAAATGCAACAAACAGGAACTGGCACTGGGCACTGGATCAATATGTTCATCGCAAAAATAGTATAAAAAGTTGCCGAAAGTATATGAAAGTTGTAGAATATTGGCATGGAACAATCAAAAATTATAGATACGACGGAGATATATCACATAGCATAATGGTTAAGGAGTAATGGTTCGATACACGCCCCTCCGGGCCCATACTGGTTTCGCTTTGATGTAGGAAGGAAAAGAGGAACGAAACAAAAGCGGCGCTCGCCCCTACAGCAGTCCACGAGGGCAGGCCCTTGGGGACGTCTCGGGCTTAGACGGATCCCTCCTCGCGCTTCATGGATGCGCGATGACAAAACGACCCGCTACCACCTTCGAAGCGGGCGCGGTGATGTGACGGCTGGTCGTAGCCGGCACTGCTGGAGCTGTCGCCGAGAGAGGAGCCACCGTAGCCGGACAAGGCGTAGCCGGTGGGTTCACCCTCCTCCTCACCACGACCATCGCCAAGTCCGAGCACCTCCTCGCCGTCGTTCACCTCGGGGCAGCATCCAGCGCGGCGACCGTCTTCCCCGAACACCCTCACGTAGAGGGTTGCGTCACCGTCAAACTTGAAGTGGCACTACAAGAAATATGTCAACTAGTGACCTTCTGTCAGGGACCTTGGAAGAAATGGTCCTAGATCTATGAGCATTTCAGACCAATTGGTCAAAAGCTATTCGGGGGGCTCCAAACCCTAAACCATTGCGACCATTTTGGTCAGAAAGGTCGTAATTTCCTTACATGAAATGGTCATAAAGCAAACAGCGCTAGTCCGCTGCCTTATTTCTAGTTGTTAACGACCAATATAGATGGTCATAGCCTTGTAAATTGTGGTGGGTTGGTATGACTAGGGGCCACCTGATCAGTTTTGCCTATGTGTCATGTCCCTGTGGCATTTTTTGCCCCAGGTTGTGAAGCAACCTATATTTCTGTCATTCCCAAAATTCCCAAAAAAATCTCATAAATTCTTTGAGTCATATCTTTCTCAAATATGTAAAAACCCTTCCTTGCCTAGTTCAAAAATAATTCAACAATATTCATTTTCCTATTCTATTCAGAACAACACTTTGTGAAGGAAGTACCACTTTGGCATGTCCAAATAGTATCCATTTTCTACAGTGCTTTCCTATGCCCAAATAACCATCCTCCACCAAATGCCAGCTCAATCCATTCATTATTTTGAGCCCAGCTTCAACATTTGTATTTATGTCCAGTGTGGTACTTTGCAAAGCAAGTACCACCTAGGCTCCTCCTTTTGAGCTGAAAAATTGTGAAGACGGTCTTCTTAGTAACTAATCATCCTCAGCCAAAACTCACGCCCATTAGCCATGTACATTTCTCGTACTACTAATCAAACACTTGGCTGCTAATTCATGTTTGAGCATCGATCGGTCTCCTCGTAAGAATCTTATGTTCTAATTTTCTTCCTAGCACCTATCTGGGGAGTGCCCAACCCACTAGACATGCGTAGGCCACCCAGAACACATGGCAACGCCACGGTCATGCGGTGACCACGCGACGGGCATGTGAGTTTACGCGCTCTAGAGTTGGGGCCCTCGGCCACCGCCAAAACCTCGATGTATCACCACCAAACCATGTATTTATGATTAAATAGGTACTTATGTAACTAGAAATGATTTTTGGAAAAAATAAATAGCAAATTATGAGGCAGCTGTAGTTCAAATTTGACCCGCTTCCAACTGAATCGGCGGAAATTGTCTTTTTCACGAGAGGTGAATCAAAACTTTTTACACCCAACCATTTTGTCAATTGTGCATTAAATATTTCCTAGTATTTTAGAAAATTGATTTGGTCCAACTTTGCAACAATTATTTGGGAGGTCCTTCACAAAAAAACCTCCTTTTGGGCAGTCGAAATATGGAAAATGGTTTTTTCGTCCAAAGAAAATGAAAACTTCCTTAGGCAACATTGTTTGCCATTCCAATATGCACCCTTGTGCACAATATGAGGTCATTTTAGCAAACTATGCCATGAATGTGGCCATGAGATTGATCATTTGTGTTGAAAGCCATGAATCTTCACACATGATTGCTCATTTCCGAGAACACTTTTTTAAAAGAATTTCCGTATTACAAGTTTATTAGTTTTCCTGGTAACTTGGTCACATATAATTACACAATGCGAAGGTTTTCCAATTTTTTGATTTTTTTGAATTTTTATGCCCGTTTCAAAATGCGGTCAAAACAGCGGGAATGACCGTTCCTAGCTAGTGGTTGAATCTTGGAATTTTTTTGGTGTTTCGCTCATTAAATAGATAATTTTGTACCTAGAAATGATTTTTGGAAAAAATAAAGAGCAAACTATAAGGCAACTATAGTTCAAATTTGACCCGCTTCCAACTGAATCAACGAAAATTTGTCTTTTTAACGAGAGGTGGATCAAAACTTTTTACACCCAACCATTTGGTCAATTGTGCATTAAATATGGCCTAGTATTTTAGAAAAATAATTTGGTACAATTTTGCAACAATTTTTTGGTAGGTTCTTCACAAAAAAACCTCCTTTTGGGCACTCGAAAAATGGAAAATGGTTTTTTCGTTCAAAGAAAATGAAAACTTACTTAGGCAAGATTGTTTTCCATTCCAATATGCACCCTCGTGCACAATATGAGATCATTTGAACAAACTATGCCATCAATGTGGCCATAAGATTGATCATTTGGCTTGAAAGCCATTGATCTCCACACGTGATAGCTCGTTTCTGAGAACACTTGTTAAAAATAATTTCCATATTACAAGTTTATTATTTTTCCTGGGAACTTGGCCACATATTATGACACAATGCGAAGGTTTCCTAATTTTTTAATTTTTTTAAATTTTTTATGCCTGTTTCAAAATGCGGTCAAAACGGCGGGAATGACCATTCCTAGCTAGTTGTTGAATCTTGGATTTTTTGGTGTTTCTCTGATTAAATAGATACTTATGTACCTAGAAATGATTTTTGGAAAAAATAAAGAGCAAACTAGAAGGCAACTATAGTTCAAATTTGACCCGCTTCCAACTGAATCGGCGGAAATTTGTCTTTTTCACGAGAGGTGGATCAAAACTTTTTACACCCAACCATTTTGTCAATTGTGCATTAAATATGGGCTAGTATTTTATAAAATTGATTTGGTCTAATTTTGTAGCAAATATTTGGTAGGTTCTTCACAAAAAAACCCATTTTTGTCACTCGGAAAACGGAAAATGATTTTTTCGTCCAAAGAAAATGAAAATTTCCTTAGGTAACATTGTTTGTCATTCCAATATGCACCCTTGTGCACAATATGAGATCATTTGAACAAACTATGCCATGAATGTGGGCATAAGATTGATCATTTGGCTTGAAAGTCATTGATCTCCACACAGGATAGCTTGTTTCTGAGAACACTTTTTCAAAACAATTATCGTATTATAAGTTTATTATTTTTACTGGTAACTTTGCCACATATAATGACACAATGCGAAGGTTTTCCAAATTTTTGATTTTTTTGAATTTTTCATACCCGTTTCAAAATGCGATCAAAATGACGGGTATGACCGTTCCTAGCTAGTGGTTGAATCTACGAAAACTTTTGGTCTTTCTCTTATTAAATAGATACTTTTGTACCTAAAAATAATTTTTCGAAAAAATAAATAGCAAATTGTGCGATGGGGGTAGTTCAAATTTGACCCGTTTCCTGCTGAATCGGCAAAAATTTGTCAATTTGATGGGAGGTTGATGAAAAGTTTTTAACACACAATCATCTGGTTAATTGGACATAAATACGGTCTAATATTTTTGAAAAATGAAATGGTGCCATTTTGTAGTAAATATTTGATAGATTCTTTACATTGATGAGAAAATATATAATAGAAACTAAAGAAGAAATACAATTACATGCGCTTAATTCTGATTGGTGGAGACGTTTGTGCCATGAATCGATGACATGAAACATATCCATCCATCCATCTCCTCATCCCACATCCATCCATCCATCCACCCATCCATTCCCCACGGCAAACCCCTACCTGTCTCCACCCCACCGCAAACCCCTCCTCCCTTCCCCTTCCAGATCGCCACCGCCGCCGCCTCCCCATCAGCTCCACCGGCGAGCCCTTCCTCACCGCATCGCCACCCCCGCGCCCATCCATGGCATCCCCCGCACCTTTCCATCAGCATCCATGGCCTCCCCTGCACCCTTCCTCACCGCATCGCCACCCCAACCCCCTCCCTTCCTCTCCCCGACGCTCCCCTCACTCTGGGCCTTCATCCTCTCCAGCCAGACCAACCGGCCGCGGCCCCTACCCTAGGCAGGGAGGGCGGATCGCCGATGCGCAGGCGCACAGGAAGGGGCGGCGGCGGGAGCGCATCCCCAAGATCTAGCCCGTCAAGCACCATGTCAAAGTCTCTCCTTCGAGGAGCTCTATGTGCGGGTGTGCGGAGGCGCTCGTGAGGGCAGTGGAGGCCTTCTTCGACGCCTTCCTCGTCGACTACTTCCTCTTCTGGTTCCGCCGCCGCCGCCGCTGCCCCGGCCCCGACAGCCCCGCCTCCGCCCACCGGGTAAGCCAACCCTACCTCGCCCTCTCCCTCTCCCTCGTGCCCGGCTCCTCTGTTCGTTCGTTCTTCGATCCCAGGCGGTGATGTTTTTATTTTTTGGTGTGTTCGTGTCTGTGCAGGATCCGCTCGTGCCCAAGGACTGGACAGGGGAGGCGCTCCCGGCCTCGGACGAAGAGAAAGGTGCCCTGGGTTTCTCGGTCAGATTTGTGATTTCGCGGTATTGGTTTGGTGTGCTGTGTACCTGTGGTTGACCTCTCTACCGCTGGTTGGATGTCTGTGTGGTGTTGTTTCAGGTTTTGCAGAGAGCACATTGTCGAACCAGCAGTTGGCAGATGGCGACGACACAGATGAGGAGCTTAGGCGAGAGGTACGCCTACCAGAGCACCGTTAAACGAATTTCTGTTACTTTTTCAGTCACATGCGTGAGGAATGGCTTTGTTGTGCGGTTATTGTTACTGTCAGGTTGTAGCTCTAGGTCTATTGTGATGTGGCTAACCTCTCTGCCGCTGGTTGGACGTCCGTGTGGTACTATTTCAAGTTTTGCAGAGAGCACAGACTCGAATGAACAGTGTGTGTGGAACAGATTCTTGTCTGAATTCTCTTCTTGTGGGAGTATGAACTTGCTTGCAGTATCCTGCTTGCAGTATCTTGGAGTATCAACTTGGAGCATCTGGTTAGAGTAGTCATTTGATTACTCCAGTACTTATAGTTACAGTGGCATCTTGCAAAATGGAGTAGTTAGAGTAGCATCTTTGATTAACTAAATGGATGATAGCTGTTGCTAAGTTGGGACTTGCAAGCAGTAGTGCTTGCAAGCAGTAGTTCCCTCTTCATATCTCTTCTTTCTTGCAGTAGTTTAACTTATGATTGGTCTTTGGTGGAGTATTTCTTGAACTGTGTTGTATTCCTGTGACTAAATAGTGAATCCAGTTACAACAAAGCATGTCAGTAACAATAAAGCTCCCTATAACCTTTTGTTTCATTTGTCAAACACGATAGCAGCGATGCCGAGGGATCTCCCCTACACGCGTATGCATTCTAATGGTCACATACTTGTATCTAGTTCTCATAAAATATTTGCATGCATGACAAAGCTCCAACATGTACACTCTCATGCTTACTTAGATTAGAAGCATTCTGTACAAAACAAACTACTATATGCTAGTCTTACTTACACTGTGTGTGTTGGGCACTCTACTTTAATTTTCTAGCATGTTAAATTTAACATTCTAATATATTTGTTTGAAACAATAGTCTAGCATAACATATTTACTGCATTTTTTAAAACAGATAATACATATTGAATTATTCATATTAATCTAAAATAATAACCAAACAACTACATGACAGTGGATTAGTAGCATGCATGTGTGACTTAGTTTTTGGTGTGTTTTGCTTGCAGGTCATTGTTGTGAAGGCCGTCACGGGAAGGCGTGGGGGATTTGGCACAAGGTCGATGATCGAGTCTATGCTCTCTCCTCCATGGAAAGACCTATTTTTCTCTGATGATTGTTTTGAAGTGGCAGACCATGTGAACAACCTAGGCACCATCGCGGGCTCGGGCACCAAGGAGTTCATGGAGGTGCTGCAGGGCTAGGGCCGTGGCTGCGCCAACAGGTAACCAAATCGGCTTCCCTATTATTATTATTGCTGTAGCGCTAGTTTTAGTGTAAATAGGCTTTTGGACTGATGAACAAAGGTCACGAGACCCTGCAGCCTGATGACTATGTAGAAGCAGAGTGCTTGGATTCATGTGTACTAGTAGCATCTAAATCCTGCAGACTAAATCATTAGGCACACTGTACTGCACACACTAGTTAATGTTCTGTCTTTTTAGAACATTTTGTATCTGTTGTCTAGTTCTATCCGGTGATACTCGATTAGGGCCCCATGTGTTTGAACAACTAGTCAAGTAACATGGGTCCCCACTGGTGGTACATCGTCAAGTTTGGAAGCAGCTAGATTGAATGTCAGAAAAGTTGAACAGCTTACACATTTTCCTGAAATGGTATAGCTTAGTTTGTTTTTTAGCTACTACAGCATTTCTTGAAATGATTTTTATTCTAAGCATTTTTGTCATACTCAATAAGCTAGTTCCTGAATCAGATTTGTTAATGAAATGTTTATTTAACATGCTATAGTTAATTAGTTGGCAAGTGTGATGTCCATTCGCCTTATTCCGTCGCCTGATTCCAAACGCCTCCTCTGTTTTTTGCAGGTCTGGCAGCACCGCCGCGTCGACGACGAAGGTGGTGACCGCGGCGGCGAGCGGTGCGAGTTGGTGGCTGCGGGACTGGACGTCACGGCTCATATATGTGCTTCTGACTAATCCAGTTTCTTTTGGTCTAGCAGGGCATTACTTTGAGTTCATATATGTGCTTGTCACTCCATAGGTTATAGTGATTCCCTCTGTTTCCTTATATGTTCTTGTAGTTTGGTTGCTTTCCTATTCATGCATGTTTGTACAACTATATATAGTTTTGCTGTGAATCTGTCGTGCATGTATTGAAATGTAGAAAATGTTGAATACATGTTCACTCTCAGTTGGGATATTGAATTTTACATAGTTATGTGATTCATGTCTGCTTCTTATCTTATTAAGTGATTATCTTTATGTCCTTGCTACCAGTAGGATGGTCAATAGCTTGTTTTGTAGTTCTCTACTTTATGCAAATAGCTTCCTGTAGCATGTTTCTACTATCTGTGTGATACTGAACAATATGCTCTTAATCTGTTGCTATATTCTCACCAAATGCACAATTTATTTTCTTAGACCTACTGTTAAACAAAGTCTTAACTTGTATCATTTTTTCTTAAAAATAAGCATAGAATTCCTGACTCATATGTTATATGATCAGCTTACTCGTGCTTCAAAAACTGTACTAATTCATGACTGTTGTATGTAAGGAGTAAAATAGTTTACTTGAGTGATATCCACTATTCACTATATTAGAGCACCTTTTTAGCATTGTGGGTTGCTAATAGTATTTTAGACTTATCATATCCTCTCTGGCGCGATGGCAGGAGCACATGATAGACTACTCAATGGACAAGTATCTGCAACGTTCAGCGTCAAAGATGATGCTTACCAGATGTTCTACAGCAGCCCCATCCATATCATCTGCATGAAGTTAGGTATCTACTCGTCCTAAAATTGGTGGCCTGAAGCTTGATGCATGTATAATGTGACACACACAGCAGGATATCTGAATAATTTTGACATGTTTGCTCTGTTATCTAGTAGTAGGTTGCTACTTTTCATTTGCCCTTTCCAAATATATCTCAGTTTTGTTGTTATGAGAATGTTATATGCATGGTTTCTTATTAGATCTCAAATTCCGCAGCTATGTTTCATTGTTAGGAGAATGTTATATGCACGGCTACACTTGATTATGTTCCCTAACTTTTTTGATTTATAACTCGCAGATTTTGGCCTTCATTCGTCAAAAGTTTGTGTACAAGGAACTCTAGGAGTATAATCCTAAAGAGAACTCGCACCCAACAATGTGTTTTAGCTCTCTGGAGCTGGACATGTTAATATTTAGGTGTATCCTATATTTCAATACCTAATTTGTACTGCCATGATTGTAAACTACCTGCCATTATTTGGCTGTTGTTTGAAAAATTATGTGTTATTGGCTCTGTTTGAATCAAGTTATTGGTTGGTGCACAAATAGAGAACTGACGTGTGGCACCTAAACAACACACCTGGTCCCATTTCACTAGTGGAAAGAAACAAAAGAAAACTGACAAGTGGGACCTAATTGGATGAGCAAAATAAAACAAAAGAAAACACACCTGGTCCAAAAAGGATTGTAAAAAGGCCCAAATAAGAAATTGAAGCAAAAAGGCTGAAGGCCTAGAAAATAAAAAGGCTGCAATGTTGGGCTTGGCCCATGAAGCCGATCAAAAATTGATAGAAAAAATACATTAAAAGGGCCGAATTGTTGGGCTAGGCCCATGTAGAAAACCGAATTGGACTGGGCTGAATCTTGTGCCACATCAGATTGCCACGTCGGATGCCTACGTGGCCTGGGGAGGTTGCAAGTGACCAAAACAAAACAATAGGCATATTTTGGTCGTAAACGTCTACGACCTTCTCACAGAGAAGGTCGTTAATTTCAGTTTACGACTGCCAGCTTTTGACCTTCTATTTTTGGTCACAAAAAGGTCGCAAATGAAAAACAATGACCTTTCAGTGACCATTAGTCAAGGTCACAAGTTGACATATTTCTTGTAGTGTGGACGGTGCACTGTCTGCCGAGGCCGCGCGTGCGAAGGCAAACGTCTGTCAACAGCGGGCCAGAGCTATGTTGCCCGTGACGGAGACCTCGAATGCGACCCAAGAAGCCCGGCTGCAGCAACCGTCTGCCTGCAGTCAGAGCCCGCCCAGACCGGAGGTCGGCAGCTCGTCGGCAAAGAAGCGAGGAAGCTGGAGCCGGCTGCCGGCCGGATCCTCCGACCAAACAATGAACTCCGGCAGCACCTCCGATGCGTGGAACCGTGGCCAGGGAGGCCGCGCAACCACGGTGCGTCTCCTTTCATCGACGGGGCTTCCGCGACCAGAGCGACTCCTGCCATGCGCAGCGGCGCCACCCCGGGAGCCGAGGGCCACGGCGGGAGTCGCAGCATGCTTGCGGGGACGACCACGTCCATGCTTGGGCGCCGGGGAGCTGGGCCCCTCCCGAGGGGCCTTGCCCTTCTCCGTGGCGGAGAACTTCTTCGACGTCGCCATTGCTGCTAAGGAGAGGAGCAAGGAGGAGGAAGCATGCGAACCGCGGAGAGATGGGTGACGGGGGCTCTGCCCCCCTCCCCATTTATAGCGGAAGAAGGCCAATCGGCGCCTCCCGTGATCACAGGTAATGATGGTTTTCCTTGCATGTCGCACGGACTTGACAAGTCGAGCAGTTGCCGAGGCAGCATGGGGAAGCGGAGATGCCCACGTCCAATCATACGCCACGCGTCGACCAAGGCCGCAGGCTTTTGGGGCCCGCGGTGCTCCATGCTTGACCTTTGGCTTCACCGCGAAGCCAAGCTCGAGCACACCTTTGGCCCGGGGTCTACTATCGGTGTTCTGGGAACGAGGGTCCCCAGACTTGCCTCCCTGCGGCCCACGGCGTGACTTTGCTAGCAGGCCTGCACGACCCATCTTCATCAGCAAGACATTCAGGACCCTCGCGAGGGGCCAAGCCTCGCGAGGCGAGCGACGCAAGACCTCCTCAGGAGCGGCCTCACCAGGCTGCCTTGCGAGGAGTGGAGATATCAAGGCAGGGCAAACCTTGTGAGGCTCTCGTGACGTAAGCCGTGACGATCAGGATCAGGCGGGCACCAGTGCGTGCAGCGTCCTTGTTTCCTCTTCGGTGCTAAGGAGGCAGGCGCAGGCGCAGAGTACTGAGGCGTCAAGCAAAGGTTTCCATATCAGTGCAACAAGACCAAGACCAGCAGGACGGCAGGTCGGAGGTCACCATGGAGCCCAAGACAGCGTCACCACCAGAGCCTTTTGCAGGCGAAGACCACTTTTGTCAGGATAAGCTATACTAGTTGTCTCCTTTCGAATTGGCCGTTGTTGGCTCCCTTCCCGCTCAATATTTGGGGAGAGTACCAGGTCCTATATAAGTAGAACTAGCCACCACAGTAGGAGGATGGGGCAACTCACCTTGGATTAGATCCTCAGCCAATCCTAGTCACGCACACTAAGCACACGGACACCTCAGCCTCAGGAGCCTATTCTTCCCCTTGTACTGTTCATCCTCAGCCCAAGAGGCAATCCACCACCACCACACTGGATTAGGGTATTACACCACAACGGTGGCCCGAACCAGTATAAATCTTGTGTCTTTGTGTTGCGAGTTCGTCGAGTTCATCCGCGAGATCTTAGCGAGCTAGGGCGTAGATCAGTAGGGAGGAAATCTCCGCGTGCACCCCAGTGTTCGAACCTTAAGGGTTTTGCCGGAACCCGAGATCCGACAATGAACATGAATATGATTTGTGAGTAGTTACGTTTGTTCCTGAGGACATGGGAGAAGTCTTGCTATAAGTAGTCATGTGAATTTGGTATTCATCGATATTTTGTTGAGATGTATGTTGTCTTTCCTCTAGTGGTGTTATGTGAACGTCAACTACATGACACTTCACCATTATTTGGGCCTAGGGGAAGGCATTGGGAAGTAATAAGTAGATGATGGGTTGCTAGAGTGGCACAAGCTTAAACCCTAGTTTATGCGTTCTTCGTAAGGGGCTGATTTGGATCCACATGTTTCATGCTATGGTTAGGTTTACCTTAATACTTCTTTTGTAGTTGCGGATGCTTGCAAGAGGGGTCAATCATAAGTGGGATGCTTGTCCAAGGAAGGGCAGTACCCAAGCACCGGTCCACCCACATATCAAATTATCAAAGTAACGAACGCGAATCATATGAGCATGATGAAAACTAGCTTGACAATAATTCTCATGTGTCCTCGGGAGCGCTTTCCTTTATATAAGAGTTTGTCCAGGCTTGTCCTTTGCTACAAAAGGATTGGGACACCTTGTTGCACCTTGTTTACTTTTATTACTTGATACCCGTTACAAATTACCTTATCACAAAACTATCTGTTACCGATAATTTCAGTGCTTGCAGAGAATACCTTACTGAAAACCGCTTGTCATTTCCTTCTGCTCCTCGTTGGGTTCGACACTCTTACTTATCGAAAGGAATATGATAGATCCCCTATACTTGTGGGTCATCAAGACTCTTTTTTGACGCCGTTGCCGGGGAGTGAAGCGCCTTTGGTAAGGAAAAATTTATATAGTGTGCTGATATTTACTGTCACTTGTTACTATGGAAAATAATCCTTTGAGGGGCTTGGTCGGGGTATCTTCACCCCGACCAGTAGAGCAAAGAGTTGCTCCTCAATCTACTGAACCTACTGAAAATGTTTACTTTGAAATTCCTTCGGGTATGATAAAGAAACTGCTAGCTAATCCTTTTACAGGAGATGGAACATTACATCCCGATTTGCACCTAATCTATGTGGATGAAGTTTGTGGAATATTTAAGCTTGCAGGTATGCCTGAGGATGTTATCAAGAAGGTCTTCCCTTTATCTTTGAAGGGAACGGCATTGACATGGCTTAGGCTATGTGATGATATTGGATCATGGAACTACAACCGATTGAAATTGGAATTTCATCAAAAGTTTTATCCTATGCATCTGGTTCATCGTGATTGTAATTATATATATAATTTTTGGCCTTGCGAAGGAGAAAGTATCGCTCAAGCATAGGGGAGGCTTAAGCCAATGTTGTATTCATGCCCCAATCATGAGCTCTCAAGAGAAATTATTATTCAAAATTTTTATGCTTAGCTTTCTCTCAATAGTCGCTCCATGCTCGATACTTCTTGTACCGGTTCTTTTATGATGAAGACTATTGAATTCAAATGGGATTTATTGGAAAGAATTAAATGCAACTCTAAAGATTGGGAACTCGACGAAGGTAAGGAGTCAGGTATACCACCTAAGTTTGATTGTGTTAAATCTTTTATGGATACCGATGTTTTCTGTGAATTTAGCACTAAATATGGACTTGAATCTGAGATAGTAGCTTCTTTCTGTGAATCATTTGCTACTCATGTTGATCTTCCTAAGGAGAAGTGGTTTAAATATCATCCTCCCATTGAAGAAAATTAGTTTAACCTATTAAAGTTGAGGAAAAGACTATCACTTATCTTGTTGATCCTATTGTTCCTACTGCTTATATTGAGAAACCACCTTTCCCTGTTAGAATAAAGGATCATGCTAAAGCTTCAACTGTGGTAAACAAAAGTAATATTAGAGAACACCCAAACCCTCTGAGCAAATTAAAGTTGAACCTAGTATTGCTATGGTTAAAGATCTCTTGGTTTATAATATTGATGGGCATGTTATTTACCTCTATGATGAAGCTACTAGAATAGCTAAACCTGATACTAAAGATAAACATAGACCTATTGTTGGCATGCCTGTTGTTTTGGTTAAAATAGGAGATCATTGTTATCACGGCTTATGTGATATGGGTGCTACTGTTAGTGCAATACCTTATACCTTATATAAATAAATTATGCATGATATTGCACCTGCTAAGATAGAAGATATTAATGTTACTATTAAGCTTGCCAATAGAGATATTATCTCACCGGTTGGGATCGTTAGAGATGTTGAAGTCTTGTGTGGGAAAATTAAATATCCTACCGATTTTCTTGTTCTTTCTTCCCCACAAGATAACTTTTGTCCCATTATATTTGGTAGACCCTTGTTAAATAATGTTAATTCTAAGATAGATTGCAAAAAGGATATTGTTTCTGTTGGTTTAGGGGATATGTCTCATGATTTTAATTTTGCTAAATTCCGTAGACAACCCCACGATAAGAATTGCCTAGTAAAGATGAAATTATTAGTCTTGCTTCTATTGCCGTGCCTCCTAATGATCCTTTAGAAAAATATTTGCTAGACCATGAGAATGCTATGTTTATGAATGAAAGAAGGGAAATAGATGAAGTATTCTTTAAACAGGGACCTATTTTGAAACACAACTTGCCTGTTGAAATTCCAGGGGATCCTCCTCCACCCAAGGGTGATCCCGTGTTTGAGCTTAAACCATTACCTGATACTCTTAAATATGCTTATCTTGATGAAAAGAAGATATATCCTGTCATTATTAGTGCTAACCTTTCAGAGCAGGAAGAAGAAAAATTATTGAAAACTCTAAAGAAGCACCATGCTGCTATTGGATATACTCTTGATGATCTTAATGGCATTAGTCCCACTCTATGCCAACACAAAATAAAATTTGAGAAAGACGCTAAACCGGTTGTTGATCACCAACGAAGGTTAAATCCTAAGATGAAAAAAGTGGTAAGAAAAGAAATACTAAAGCTTCTAGAGGCAGGTATAATTTATCCTGTTGCTGATAGTCAGTGGGTATGTCCTGTCCATTGTGTCCCTAAGAAGGGAGGTATTACTATTGTTCCTAATGATAAAGATGAATTGATCCCACAAAGAATTGTTACGGGTTATAGAATGGTAATTTATTTCCACAAACTAAATAAAGCTACTAAAAATGATCATTACCCTTTACCTTTTATTGATCAAATGCTAGAAAGATTATCCAAACATACACATTTTTGCTTTCTAGACGGTTATTCTGGTTTCTCTCAAATACCTATGTCAAAAGAGGATCAAGAAAATACCACTTTTACTTGCCCTTTCGGTACCTTTGCTTATAGACGTATGCCTTTTGGTTTATGCAATGCACCTGCTACCTTTCAAAGATGTATGACTACTATATTCTCTGACTTTTGTGAAAAGATTGTTGAGGTTTTCATGGATGATTTTTCTGTATATGGAACTTCTTTTGATGATTGCTTAAGCAACCTTGATCGAGTTTTGCAGAGATGTGAAGAAACTAATCTTGTCTTGAATTGAGAGAAGTGCCACTTTATGGTTAATGAAGGTGTTGTCTTGGGGCATAAAATTTCTGAAAGAGGTATTGAAGTTGATAAAGCTAAAGTTGATGCTATTGAAAAGATGCCGTGTCCTAAGGACATCAAAGGTATAAGAAGTTTCATTGGTCATGCTGGTTTTTATAGGAGGTTCATTAAAGACTTCTAAAAAAATTTCTATGCCTCTGACTAATATCTTACAAAAAGATGTTCCTTTTGTCTTTGATGATGAGTGTGTAGAAGCATTTGAAATACTTAAGAAAGCCTTGATTTCTGCACCAATTGTTTAGCCACCTAATTGGAATTTACCCTTTGAAATTATGTGTGATGCTAGTGATTATGCTGTAGGTGACATGCTAGGACAAAGAGTTGATAAGAAATTAAATGTTATCCAATATGCTAGTAAAACTCTAGACAATGCCCAGGGAAATTATGCTACTACTGAAAAAGAATTTTTAGCAGTTGTATTTGCTTGTGATAAGTTCAGACCTTATATTGATTCTAAAGTAACTATTCACACTGATCATGCTGCTATTAAATATCTTATGGAAAAGAAAGATGCTAAACCTAGACTTATTAGATGGGTTCTCCTACTACAAGAGTTTGATTTGCATATTATTGACATAAAGGGAGCTGAGAACCCCATTGCAGACAACTTATCTAGGTTAGAGAATGTTCTTGATGACCCACTACCTATTGATGATAGCTTTCTTGATGAAAAATTAGCTGTCGTAAATGCTTCTCGTACTGCTCCATGGTATGCTGATTATGCTAATTACATTGTTGCTAAATTTATACCACCTAGTTTCACATACCAGCAAAAGAAAAAGTTTTTCTATGATTTAAGACATTACTTTTGCGATGACCCACACCTTTATAAAGAAGGAGTAGATGGTATTATTAGACGTTGTGTACCCGAGCATGAACAAGAACAGATCCTACGCAAGTGTCACTCCGAGGCTTATGGAGGACACCACGCTGGAGATAGAACTGCACATAAGGTATTGCAATCCGGTTTTTATTGGCCTACTCTCTTCAAAGATGCCCGTAAGTTGGTCTTGTATTGTGATGAATGTCAAAGAATTGGTAATATTAGTAGACGTCAAGAAATGCCTATGAACTATTCACTTTTTATTGAACCATTTGATGTTTGGGGTTTTGATTATATGGGATTGTTTCCTTCCTCTAATGGGTATACACATATTTTAGTTGCTGTTGATTACGTTACTAAGTGGGTAGAAGCTATTCCAACTAGTAGTGATGATCATAACACTTCTGTTAAGATGATTAAAGAAGTTATTTTTCCTAGGTTTGGAGTCCCTAGATACTTAATGACTGATGGTGGTTCACATTTTATTCATGGTGCTTTTCGTAAAATGCTTGCTAAGTATGACGTTAATCATAGAATTGCATCTCCATACCACCCACGGTCTAGTGGTCAAGTAGAATTGAGTAATAGAGAGATTAAATTAATTTTGCAAAAGACTGTTAATAGATCTAGAAAGAATTGGTTCAAGAAGCTTGATGATGCATTGTGGGCCTATCGAACTGCATATAAAAATCCTATGGATATGTCTCCATATAAAATGGTTTATGGAAAAGCATGTCATTTATCTCTCGAACTAGAACATAAGGCATATTGGGCCATTAAAGAGCTCAATTATGATTTCAAACTTGCCGGTGGGAAGAGGCTATTTGACATTAGCTCACTTGATGAATGGAGAACTCAGGCCTATGAGAATGCCAAACTGTTTAAAGAAAAGGTTAAAAGATGGCATGACAAAAGGATACAAAAGCGTGAGTTTAATGTAGGTGATTATGTTTTGCTATACAACTCTCGTTTAAGATTTTTGCAGGAAAACTCCTCTCTAAATGGGAAGGTCCTTACGTTATTGAGGAGGTCTATCGTTCCGGTGCCATAAAAATCAACAAATTTGAAGGCACAAATCCGAAGGTGGTGAACGGTCAAAGAATTAAACATTATATCTTAGGTAATCCCATAAATGTTGAAACTAATGTTATTGAGACTGTAACCCCAGAGGAATACATAAGGGACACTTTCCAGAACGTTTCAGACTCCGAAAAGGAATAGGTATGTGGTATGGTAAGTAAATCGACTCCAAAATAGTTCTAATAGCACTTTTTCTCCGTTTTGGAATATTTAAGAAAATAGGAAAAATAAGGAGTAGTCCGAAAGGGACACGAGGCATCCACGAGGGTGGAGGGCGCGCCCTACCCCCTGGGCGCGCCCCCTGCCTCGTGGGCACCTCGTGTGCCCTCCGGACTCTGTTTTCTTGCATGATACTTCTTTTGGTCGGTAAAATTCATTATATAATCTCCCGAAGGTTTTGACCATCGTACCATGCAAATATCCTCTGTTTTTGTTTCGAGCTATTTTCTGCCAGAGTTGTTAAGGCCAGGCATCATGTCGCCCCCTCCTCCAACAATGAGGGCGACAATGCTTGGCTAATGAAGATAGAGCTGAAGAGAGAAGAACCTGGGGAGATCAACAAGGATGATAGGATCAAGAAGGCCACAGAGGATCAATCTCCGGCAGCAGAAGAAGAAAACATCCTTCAACCTCATTACAGTCTTCTTACCCCAACTGAGATTGAAGCTTTCAAGATGATTGAGTTAGATCGCATACAAAACAAGTATCTCACACGTGAAAATATTTTGTTGAAGGAGCATATCACCGCACTCAAGGGCATTATTCGCAAATTGGAGGATCTCCTACACTCGATGTGCGGAACTAGATCATCAACAACTCCATCATCACCACCTCCAAAGAAAGAGTCATAATCACATGGGTATGGGCACTCCCCTTGGCAACTGCCAAGCTTGGGGGAGGTGCCCCGGTATCGTATCACCATCACACTCCTATCTTTACCGTTTTTCTTAGTTCGATCCTTTTGGTAATATCTTGATCTAGTAGAATAAAGTTTTAGCATGATCTAGTTTTGAGTTTTGCTTTATGATCCTTCTATGTAATCGAGTCCTTGAGCTATATATAATAAAGATTAGTTTTGAGTCAAGGGCTTTGCTATCTTGCTATGATCTTGAGGGAATAATAGAGAAGAGAAAGAGTAAAAAGAATTAAAGAGATCATATTGATTTTGTGGAGAGTAATGACTTCACATATAAAGAGTATGATGAATAAAATTTGTTGAGAGTTGACAAACATAGTTTTGGTCATCGTTGCAATTAATAGGAAGTAACAAAGAAAGAGAGGTTTTAACATATAAATATACTATCTTGGACACCTTTTATGATTGTGAGCACTCATTAAAATATGACATGCTAAAAGGTTGATGTTGGACAAGGAAGACAACGTAATGGGTTATGTTTTCTTATATCTGAAATAAAGTATATTGTCATGGATCATCCAACATGTTGAGCTTGCCTTTCCCCCTCATGCTAGCGAAATTCTTTGCACCAAGTAGAGATACTACTTGTGCTTCCGAATATCCTTAAACCCAGTTTTGCCATGAGTGTCCACCATACCTACCTATGGATTGAGTAAGATCCTTCAAGTAAGTTGTCATTGTTGCATGCAATAAAAATTGCTCTCTAAATATGTATGATCTATTAGTGTGGAGAAAATAAGCTTTATACGATCTTGTGATATGGAAGCAATAAAAGAAACGAACTGCATAATAAAGGTCCCTATCACAAGTGGCAATATAAAGTGACGTTCTTTCACATTAAGATTTTGTGCATCCAACCATAAAAGCACATGAAAACCTCTGCTTCCCTCCACGAAGGGCCTATCTTTTATTTTTTTTCTTATGTCATGCAAGAGTTGCGGTGATCTTCACCTTTCCTTTTTACACTTTATCCTTTGCCAAGCACATTGTGTTGGAAAGATCCTGATATATATCCAACTGGATGTAAGTTATCATAAACTATTATTGTTGACATTACCCTTGAGGTAAAAGGTTGGGAGGCAACACTATAAGCCCCTATCTTTCTCTGTGTCCGATTAAAACTCCATACCCATAAGTATTGCATGAGTGTTAGCAATTGTGAAAGACTAAATGATAATTGAGTATGTGGACTTGCTGAAAAGCTCTTATATTGACTCTTTCCGATGTCATGACAAATTGCAATTGCTTCAATGACTGAGATTATAGTTTGTTAGTTTTCAATGAAGTTTCTGATTCATACTTTACATTGTGAATAGATTGTTACTTTAGCATAAGAAATCATATGACTATATATACATATGTTGCTGCTATAATTAAGAATGATCATGATGCCCTCATGTCCGTATTTTATTTTATCGACACCTCTATCTCTAAACATGTGGACATATTTTTCGATATTGACTTTCGCTTGAGGACAAGTGAGGTCTAAGCTTGGGGGAGTTGATACGTCCATTTTGCGTCATGCTTTTATATTCATATTTATTGCATTATTGGCTGTTATTACACATTATGTCACAATACTTATGCCTTTTCTCTCCTATTTTATAAGGTTTACATGAAGAGGGAGAATGCCGGTAGCTGGAATTCTGGGCTGGAAATGGAGCAAATATTAGAGACATATTCTACACAACTCCAAAAGTCCTGAAACTTCACGAAAGTTAGTTTTGGAATATATTAAAAATATTGGGCAAAGAAAGCACCAGAGGGGGGCCACCCCCTGTCCACAAGGGTGGAGGGCGCGCCCCCTACCTCGTGGGCCACCTGGCAGCCCTCCGGTGCCCATCTTTTGCTATATGAAGTCTTTCTCCCTGGAAAAAAATCAGGAGGAAGCTTTCGGGATGAAGCGCCGCCATCTCGATGCGGAACCTGGCGAAACCATTCTAGGGATCTGGCAGAGCTGTTCTGTCGGGGAAACATCCCTCCGAGAGGGGGAAATCATCACCATCGCCATCACCATCGATCCTCTCATCGGGAGGGGGTCAATCTCCATCAACATCTTCACCAGCACCATCTCATCTCAAACCCTAGTTCCTCCCTTGTATCCAATCTTTGTCTCAAAACCTCAGATTGGTACCTGTGGGTTGTTAGTAGTGTTGATTACTCCTTGTAGTTGATGCTAGTTGGTTTATGCATATTAATACCCCTCTGATTATGAACATGAATATGATTTATGAGTAGTTACGTTTGTTCCTGAGGACATGGGAGAAGTCTTGCTATAAGTAGTCATGTGAGTTTGGCATTCGTTCGATATTTTTATGAGATGTATGTTGTCTTTCCTCTAGTGGTGTTATGTGAACGTCGACTACATGGCAATTCACCATTATTTGGGCCTAGGGGAAGGCATTGGGAAGTAATAAGTAGATGATGGGTGAGGGAGTCCTGGACTAAGGGGTCCTCGGGTGTCCGGCCTGTTAGCCATGGGCCGGACTGATGGGCTATGAAGATATGAAGACTGAAGACTGCGCCCGTGTCCGGATGGGACTCTCCTTGGCGTGGAAGGCAAGCTTGGTGACAGAATATGTAGATTCCTTTCTTTGTAACCGACCCTGTGTAACCATAAATCCTCCCGGTGTCTATATAAACCAGAGGACTTAGTCCAGAAAGGTGGATACTCATTACCATAGTCATACAGGCTAGACTTCTAGGGTTTAGCCATTACGATCTCGTGGTAGATCAACTCTTGTAATACTCATATTCATCAAGATCAATCAAGCAGGAAGTAGGGTATTACCTCCATAGAGAGGGCCCGAACCTGGGTAAATATCATGTCCCCTGTCTCCTGTTACCATCGACCTTATACGCATAGTTCAGGACCCCCTACCCGAGATCCGCCGGTTTTGACACCGACATTGGTGCTTTCATTGAGAGTTCCACTGTGCCGTCGATGAAAGGTTTGATGGCCCCTTCAATCGTCGATAGTGACACTGTCCAAGGGGAGATCTTCCTCCCCGGACAGATCTTTGTGTTCGGCGGCTTCACACTGCGGGCCAACTCGTTTGGCCACCTGGAGCAGATCGATAGCTATGCCCCTAGCCATCAGGTCAGATTTGGGAGTATGAACTACGTTGCGGACATCCGTGGAGATCTGATCTTCACCGGATTCGAGACCGCGATGACCGCCCCCGGTCACCTTGACGAACATGACCTAAATCTGTCGTCAGACCACTTCCAGGAGATAGCTCCTGTGACCACTCCAGCCTTAGATCCAGAGCACACTACGGCATCCAAGGACTAGAGGTTCAACCCCACCACGGAGGCCACGGATTCTTCGGTGTTGGAGCCACACATGGACTTAACCTCACACAATACTCATGTCACCAGA
This sequence comes from Triticum aestivum, assembly GCF_018294505.1. Taxonomy (NCBI): domain Eukaryota; kingdom Viridiplantae; phylum Streptophyta; class Magnoliopsida; order Poales; family Poaceae; genus Triticum; species Triticum aestivum. Next base: position 387,934,077 of record NC_057809.1, on the reverse strand, counting down.
ACTCCGGACTCTTCTCCAGATATAAGTTCCGAACCATGTGAGTCCACGGATACCGAACTTGATCGCTTATCGATCTTCGAGTTTAGCGCTGCAGACATCTTCCAGCACTCGCCTTTGGGCGATGTGCTGAACTAATTAAAGAACTTGTCCTTGATGGGGGACTCACAGCCAAACTATGTACGGTTCGAACTAGAAGCCGATGATGGGGAATTTTGCTTCCCACCCGCCACCCATGCCATAGCCACTGTCGAGGACTTAACCGACATGCTTGATTACGGCTTCGAAGACATCGTCAGTACGGACGACAATGCCAACGAGGAGCAGGGCCAAAACCCGCCATTCATTGGGCGATGGACAACCACTTCGTCCTACGATGTATACATGGTGGATACGCCTAAAGAAACTAATAGCAGTGACAAAGAAGATCCAGTTGAAGACAAACCTCCTGAGACAAAGCCCAGTCGCCGGCATCAGCGGCGACGCTCTAAGTCTCGTCGTACAAAAGACAACAACTCCGGCACCGGAGAAAACAATACTCCGGACGATGCCGAAGACAATGAAGACCCTGTTGGAGCAACCTCTGAATAGGATGAACAGGCCATACACGAAGACTCGGAGGACAGTAACTATCTTCCACTCTCCGAGGAAGAGGAAAGCCTCGGCAACGAGGATTTCATCGTGCCCGAGGAACCTCTCGAGCAGGAGCGCTTCAAACGCCGGCTAATAGCAACTACAAAAGCCTGAAAAGGAAGCAGTTGCAGCTTCAAGCAGACCAAGATCTGCTCAATGATAGATGGACCGAAGTCCTGGCCGCCGAAGAATACGGCCTTAGTGGCCCAGCCAAAAGCTACCCGAAGCATATATTTCTACCTCAGTTCAATGACGAGGCGCTGGAGCCCGTACCATCATCGCACAATGCGGCAGGCCGATCACAACTTGGGCCGGATAAAGCGGCAACTCAAGCCGAACACCAGATCGCCCCACCTCGCCGTAAAGGCAAGAATAAAACAGCTCGAGGTTGTACATACGACCTTCAACAAGACTTGGACAGTAGAGCAGGACACACAAGATAGATCTACGGATCGCGAGGACGTGCCCTGACACGCGACCATGGCTACCTATTCGGACGTGACAAACCTAGCCACGCCTGGGCCGAAAACTGCAAATGGACTCTGTCGTGGAATTGTCATGGCAGATGTCCTAGTGTGAGGACTTAGTCGTGAGGCCAACGCATCTTTGTAGTAGCTTGAGAGGGGTTGAGCGGAATCGAGAGACGCAACACAAGACAAGGATTTAGACAGCTTCGGGCACCGGGAAACATCATCCGGAATAGCCCTACATGCTGTTTGTGGCTAGATCTCATTATGCTCAAGAGAGAGTCGCCGCATAAGCCGGCTCCCCCTTTGTGTCTAGCCCTAGAGATTGTTTATTCTTGCTTGTCCCTCTTGGGGAGCCCTGCCCCTCCTTATATAAATTAGAGGGGCGGGTTACATGTGGAGTCCTATTAGGATTAGGACTAGTCTATCTTCTAATACAAACCGGATACAAGTCTGGGTCTTAACTCCTTGTAATGGAAATATTCCTCATGCCTTTCCTCTTAAACCGGCCCACCATTAACATAAACTGGCCTTCTGGGCCTTGGCCCTTGTCATCCGACTGTCCCGCCCGCTAGGTTACCAGTGAGTCATAATGTTTAGGCGGGTTTCTTGTGAAAGTGCTAGTGATCGACAAGAGGGGGGTGAATAGGCGATTTTTATGAAGGTCTTCGAAACATGGAAGTTTCGAAGACAAATGATAGAAATAAACCTATTACCATGCAGCGGAAGGTAGACTACACTAAGCAAGCCATAGTCAAGTATTCAATGAAGTGAAAGCACAATGACTAATAGCAGCTAGGCAGTATAGATTAGGTAGGAAGATAGTGTGAAGCCAATCAGAACAAGCAGTCACTCAGTGAAGACAAAAGATAATGCAACCATACATGACTTCACCAGGGCCAACAGTAAGTAAAGGAAAGGGAAGGATGAAACCAGTGACTCGTTGAAGACAATGATTTGTTGGACCAGTTCTAGTGTAACATCCCAAATTTTCAATTTGGAATGTTATACACTAGATCATCATTGCATATCATAATCATTGCATTTTCGTTGATCCTAGAAATTTCACTCAACTAAAGGACCCTCGGAGAGAGTTCGGGCTTTCGTTATTTTCATATTTGAGATTTTCTCAAATTTTGAAAATAGGATCATTCGATTTTATTTATTTTATCTTCAATTATTTCTATTACAAAAATTATGAGAGAGGGAATAAAATGACTTTCCCAAAATAAAGAAATATTGAGGATTTAATAAAAAAAATCAAATAAGATTTCATTGGGTTTTATTTGCTATTTTATTTGAATTTAGGAAAAATGTGCGTTTTTCAGAATTGCATTTAGGCCCCAAATAAATGTTCATCCTGTGCGGCTTGATTTTAGAAGCCGGGGAAAATTTATTTCGGGATTTTTGGAGTCCGTTTAGTAGTACTTTTGTTTTTTCTGAGTGTAACTATTTATATAAAAAAACGCGCAAACGACCTACGGGCCGTGTCCGACCCGGACACTAAGGCCCGTCCAGCTTTAAAAGCCTGGGAGGCCCAGCCGGAAGCCCCCC
>NC_057809.1:387923171-387931092 GCF_018294505.1 Triticum aestivum | reverse complement strand
TCGCCCCGCGCCGCCCTGCGCCGCCGCCGGTGCTGCCACCGCCCGCAGCCAGAGCCGCCGCCGTCGCCGGACCCGCCGCCCGAGGTTTACCTCGATCCCGCCGCCGTTTTTTAGAGAGAAAAAAACCGTTCGGTTTTCCGACGGTTTTGTCATTTTTTTAGTTTCGTTTTTTTAAATATATCGGTTTTCCTGTTTATTTAAACAGTGAGCGTTTGTCCGTTCGTTCGTTTTAACGAACGTTCGTCGTTTTTCTTTTTCTTGGATTAAATCCGTGATTTTTCTGATCGCGATTTCTGATCCGATTTTTGTTTTAGTATATCTTTTTGCTTGTTTATCGGAATCAGGCGATTCAAGCGCCTGGAGTTTCGTCTCGAAACCCTCTTTCCATTTAACCAACTTAAAAAAGTTTTTGTCACTGTAAAAATTGCCTTAGATCCAGAATAGTAAATGAAGCCTATTTCTTTTGCCGTTTGTCTTTCGTTGCTTCGTTCGATTTGATTCTTTTTGCCAACCAGAGTTCTTAAATTGAACTTTCTGGTTAGATCTCTTATTTGAGTTTTACCTGTGCATTAGTTGAGTACTTATTGTATGCTTGTTTGTTTGCGATAGAGTACTCGTAGTGCGCCGCTTGTTACTTCGAATCGCTAGGTTTCCCGGATCATCAGCAAGGCAAGTAACACTTTGATCATACCTCCTACTACCCAGTTTTATTGCATTAGATCAATCCTCACACCCTGCATGTTTTAGGATCTAATTAAATTGTGGGTTTTGGGAAGTAGTTGAGGTAGAACCTATTACCATGTATATTATCAAACCTTTGGGAGTTACTCTACGTTTGCTTATTATTGCCATGCTATGCTAGTAGACGTGGATTGGGTGAGTGTATCCATGACAGATGTGAGCTTTGTTAATTAATGGTTTACTTAATGTGGCAACCAAAACACACATCTGGGTGGATTGAGGCACCTGGGTATTCCAGGATTTGCCTGTTTTCTTTTGGACCGCCACCCAGGCTCAAAGGAATCATGAGATTATTCATGCTAGAAACTTTCGTGTGCAGCCACAAGCTATTATGGGCTCTAGCATAGTTGACTAAGTCGTGCGAACTCTTACAGTGGTAGACTAGCAGATGTAGGGGATGTAGGTGGTACGGTCTACCCATCGTAAGGTGCTAGTGCTTCTGAAAGACTATGTCTCGGTCATCCGTTTCTCAAACACCATGTAGTGCGAGAAATCCAACTGAGGAGATCGAGTCTTGTGGGGAAAAGTGTGCAAACCTCTGCAGAGTGTATAAACTAATCATGGTTAGCCATGTCCCCGGTTATGGACATCTTGAGTATCTAGTACCTAGATTATCATGTGAATCTCAACATGTTACTCTAAAAATTAATTTTGCTGGATTGTTTAATGATGATGTTTAATTGGGAATGAGAATGCTGTCAACCATTCTCAATGTTTAACGACCACCATGATAGTTAAATAAATTTATTCCTTTGCAGTAGGGAAAAATTGGCTTTACGCAAAACTGTAACCATAGAGCTTTCCACCAGCCAAATATGCATATAGAATAGTTGTTTCATTCCATTACTCTCTATGTATTACATTGCCAGCATATTGCATGTGCTGACCCGTTTTCGGGCTGCAACGTTAATGTTCCAGACTTTTCAGACGATGATTAAGGAGTTTTAGGTCGTGGTTCTATACTCAGTGATGCCGTTGGAGTTGATGGACTCACTTATCTTCCAAGCCTTCCGCAGTTATCGTTATTAGATGGCCTTAAGCCATATTAATTGTAATAAGTTCTCCTTTGAGACACTCAATGTAATAAGTGTGTGATTGCTACTCTGCTATAAATCCTTCAAGTACTGTGTGGTGTCAGCATTACTGATCCAGGGATGACACCGGAGCATAGAGATTGGACCGTTTGAGGTCTGGTCGCTACAAGATGGTATCAGAGCACACACTGACTATAGTACACGACCACTAAGCTAAAGACCTAGATCACTACTCACTCTCTTCTCTTCTGACCTCTCATCTTTTCTACTCTTTTAGGATGTCAGATGCAAGGAACAAGTTCACTCAACAGGATGAAGATACACCCTTTGGACGTCACTTGAAGGAAGTCACTAGATACCTAAACATAGGAGTACCAAGCTTCACCGGAACCTACAACGCCACTCTACCTGAAGGAGAGCGCTGGATGATTCAAGTTCAAGTTCCAGGAAGGACGTTCATGCTAGTCACTGAGCCCATAAAGTTTTCTTTCGATGCACCAACTTGGAATCTAGGAAAGAGCATGGCAGCTCACATCGCCATGGGACGCATTGGAGAAGTCTACTGCAATGATCTCAAGGATACTATCTACCAGATTTGTGGGCGCCGAGATGAGCACTGGGAGATGGTCAGCACCAGAAAGGATAGATCCATTGCAGTTTTTATCCAGGAGTTAAACCAGCACATTCGACGTCGGGAGAACCAGATGTGCGCCGACATGATAGACCTGAAGAAGGCAAAGACAAGAATCAAGGAACTGGAGGAAGAACTCAAGGCTACACGTGAAGATTTTGAAGAAGAAATTGAAGTATTAGTGGAGAAGAATGACGATCTGATCAAGAAGATTGGAATATTTATGGGAGGCCCTACACCAGTAGAAGAAGACGAAGAACCCAAGGAGATTCGCCCGGAAGACTACATCATCATCGACGACATCGACTCGAATCCAGATGATAGTGATGATGACTATGTTGATGAAGCTGGAGCAGATATCATGGAGTCTGCAACCGAAGAATATTTCTAGTAGACCACCCCAACAGTAGTAGTAGTCCATGTAAATATAGTAGTCCGAGCAATTTTGCGATAGTTAGATCGATCGTATGCCCTTGTTTGATTGATTGAATGAAGTGAATTGTTTGCTTTTGCCTCATGTGCATATGGGTAGTGTTTTCTCTTTAGACCCCCTCTATTCTTAAATCTCATCTTTTCTAAACCCTCAGATGCCTCCAAGACGTGACCCCGGATTTACCTTTCCACCGGAGCTCACTCAGTTGATCCAGCAGCAGAACACATTGATGCAGTTACTAGTCCAGAATCAGAACGAGGGGAACAACAACAACAACAACCCACCACCACCACCACATGTTGATCACTTAGCCCGTTTTCTTAGGCTGAATCCACTAGTGTTTTCCAGTAGCACCGAGCCGATAGTAGCAGATGATTGGCTCTGCAAGACAGCTAGAGAGTTGACCATAGCAAGATGCACGGATGCGGAGAAGGTGAAGTTTGCTACACATCAGCTTGAAGGACCCGCAACATCATGGTGGGAGAATTTCACAGCCACTTTCCCTGTCGATACTATCACATGGGACCAGTTTCAGCAGGCTTTTTGTACTGCCCATGTTTCAGCAGGAGCTATGTCCATGAAGAAGCGAGAGTTTCGTAACTTGCGCCAAGGAGGACGGACAGTTGGCCAGTATGTGGAGGACTTTAGTAAATTAGCACGTTATGCCCCAGATGACGTTGCTATGGATGCAGCAAAGCAGGAGAAGTTTCTGAAGGACTGAATGATGAGTTGAGCATGCAGTTGATGGTAGCAACCTTCAACAACTACCAGGAGTTGGTAGATTGTGCTCTTATGATTGAAGGGAAACAACATGAAATAGAGAATCGCAAGAGGAAGTATGCACAAGGAAAGTACAATTCAGGAGCTCAGCAGAAGCCATGATTTACCCCTAGGCCGGGAGGACATTTTCAGCATACCCATGGAGGAGGAAGCTCGCACAATCACAATGGCCCCAGGAATGGTAATGGGAATGGAGGAAGCAACGGCTAGAACCGCACCAACCCATCAATCCCAGCCAAGAAAGACCTGAGCCAAGTCACTTGTTTTAAGTGCCAGAAGACCGGACATTATGCCAATGAATGTCCTAAATCCCAGAATGGAAATGGCAATGGAAGCTCTGGGAAGAAGCCGAACCCTTTCAACAGCGGACAGGTGAACCACGTTAACGTGGAGGAGGTTGAAGAGCAGCCGGATGCAGTAATCGGTAAGTTTTTGGTTAAGTCATTTACTGCACTCGTTCTTTTCGATACTGGTGCATCGCATTCATACATATCAAGGGTATTTGTGGATAAGTATAAACTACCAACCCAAGCCCTTAGGTCACCCATGTTAGTAACTTCGCCTGGAGCAGAATATATGGCTAGTCTATGGTGTGATCGGTTACCATTAAGAATTGGTAACTATGTTTTTCCCTCAGACCTAATAGTGTTGGAATCCCAAGGATTGGATGTGATATTAGGCATGGATTGGTTGTCAAAGTATGAAGGGAATATTGAATGTGCCAGTAAGTCAATTTTACTTACCACCCCAGAAGGGAGAAGGATCAAGTATGTATCCCGACATGTGCCAAAGAGGACTCAAGTAAATTGTTTAACTGGAGTTGTGCAGGAGGAAGTACCAGTAGTGAAGGATTTCCCCGAAGTATTTCCAGAAGAGTTGCCAGGCATGCCACCGGATAGAGATATTGAGTTTTTGATTGAGCTTTTGCCAGGCACATGGCCATTATCAAAGAGACCATATAGGATTCCTGCAAAGGATTTGGTGGAAATTAAGAAGCAGATTAAGGAGTTACTGGATAAAGGATATATTCGCCCAAGTTCATCGCCTTGGGGATCGCCAGTACTTCTAGTAGAGAAGAAGGATGGATCGTTAAGGATGGTTGTCGATTATCGAGGATTGAATGAAGTAACCATCAAGAACAAGTACCCACTACCGATGATCAATTATCTGTTTGATCGATTGCAAGGAGCTAAGGTATTTTCCAAGATCGATCTACGGTCAGGATACCACCAGTTGAAGATTCGGGAACATGATATACCCAAGACGGCTTTTACCACCAGGTATGGGCTGTACGATTATACCGTTATGTCATTTGGTCTGACTAACGCACCTGCATATTTTATGAACATGATGAACAAGGTGTGTATGGAGTTCTTGGATAAGTTCGTCGTAGTGTTCATTGATGATATGCTGGTTTACTCGAAGAATGAAGAGGAGCATAAGGAACATTTGCGTTTGGTTCTTGGAAAGCTCAGAGAACATCAATTATATGCCAAGTTTAGCAAATGTGAGTTTTGGTTGAAGGAAGTTGGATTTCTCGGACATGTTATATCCGGAGAAGGTATAGCTGTAGATCCCACTAAAGTTGATACCATGACCAAGTGGGAAGCACCAACCACCGTGGGAGAGATCCGGAGTTTTCTTGGACTCGCAGGATACTACCGGAGGTTTATTGAGAACTTCTCAAAGATTGCGAAGCCTATGATGGAGTTGTTGAAGAAGGATACCAAGTTCATATGGACGGAGGAATGTGATGCTAGTTTTCAGGAGTTGAAGAAATGTTTGGTTACTTCACCTGTGTTGATTTTACCGGATCAGACCAAGGATTATGAGGTGTATTGCGACGCTTCACGTCGAGGACTTGGAGCAGTTCTTATGCAGGAAGGGAGACTTGTTTCATATGCCTCACGACAGCTTAAGCCTCATGAGTTGAATTATGCTACGCATGATTTGGAGTTAGCAGCCGTAGTGCATGCATTGAAGACTTGGAGACATTTTCTGATTGGAAACCATTGCGAGGTGTACACGGATCACAAGAGTTTGAAGTATACTTTCACACAAAAGGAGTTGAACCTGAAACAAAGGAGATGGTTGGAGCTCATCAAGGATTATGTATGAAATTGCATTATCACCCCGGAAAGGCTAACATAGTAGCTGACACATTAAGCCGTAAGAGCCATGTCAACACCCTAATGACGGGAGATTTACCAGGGGAGTTAGCCGAAAATCTTCGAGAGCTATGTTTGGAAATAGTTCCAAGAGGCTATGTAGCAGCATTGGAGATTCAATCTACTTTGATGGATAAGATCAGAGAAGCTCAAAGCACTAATAAGGAAATTGCTTCTATTAAGGAGAAAATGAGCAAAGGAAAAGCTAAGGGATTTCATGAGGATGAGCACGATACCTTATGGTCTGAAGACCGTGTCTATGTACCAAATGATCCGAAGATTAGGAAGCTAATTCTGCAAGAGGCCCATGACTCACCATACTCGATTCACCCAGGAAATACCAAGATGTATTTGGATTTGAAGGATATTTTCTGGTGGACCGGAATGAAGAAGGATATTGCGGAATATGTAGCAGTTTGTGATGTATGTCAGAGAGTGAAGGCAGAGCATCAGAAGCCAGAAGGATTGCTACAACCATTGCCGATACCCGAATGGAAGTGGGATAAGCTAGGCATGGATTTTATTATAGGATTGCCCAGAACACGTTCAGGCTATGACTTGATATGGGTTGTAGTCGATCGTTTGACAAAGGTAGCTCATTTCATTCCAGTGAAGACTACCTATACCAGTGCAAAGTTGGCAAAGATATACATGACCAGGATCGTATGTCTGCATGGAGTTCCAAGGAGCATTGTATCAGATAGAGGAACCCAGTTTACCTCAAAGTTCTGGAATCAGTTGCATGAGACTCTGGGAACCAGACTGGAGTTTAGCATAGCTTTCCATCCGCAGACAGATGGACAGACCGAGAGAGTCAATCAGATTTTGGAGGATATGCTAAGAGCTTGTGCGCTAGATTATGGATCTAGTTGGGATGAGAATTTTCCATATGCAGAGTTCTCTTACAACAACAGCTATCAAACCAGTTTGAAGATGGCCCCTTTCAAAGCCTTGTACGGAAGGAGGTGCAGGACCCCATTGTCTTGGGATGAAGTTGGAGACGGCCAGTTGTTTGGACCAGATCTGATAAAGGAGTCTGAACAGAAAGTGAAATTGATTCGCGATAGGCTGAAGGTAGCTCAGTCCAGGCAGAAGAGTTATGCAAATTCTAAACGCAAGGAGATAGTTTACAAAGTAGGAGACCGAGTTTATCTTCGAGTATCTCCACTTTGAGGAGTTAAGCACTTTGGAGCTAAGGGAAAACTAGCGCCATGTTTTGTAGGCCCATACAAAGTTTTGGAGCGTATGGGAGAAGTAGCCTACAAGTTGGAATTACCCGAAGGACTATCAGGAGTTCACGACGTGTTTCATGTATCCCAGTTAAAGAAGTGCCATGCAGAAATGGTTGACATACCGCTGAGGGATACGGTACCACTGGAAGCAATTCAATTGGATAGTGATTTGACCTATGAGGAGAAACCAGTTAAGATTCTAGAATATGCCAGTCGAGTCACCCGCAGCAAGGTTATCAAGTTTTGCAAGGTTCAGTGGAGCCACCACACGGAGGATGAAGCCACCTGGGAACGAGAGGAAGATTTGCTAAAAGACCACCCTCACCTATTTTCTAGCCAACCCGAATCTCGAGGGCGAGATTCATCTTAAGGGGGGTAGGTTTGTAACATCCCAAATTTTCAATTTGGAATGTTATACACTAGATCATCATTGCATATCATAATTATTGCATTTTGGTTGATCTGAGAAATTTCACGCAACTCAAGGATCCTCGGAGAGAGTTGGGGATTTCGTTATTTTCATATTTCAGATTTTCTCAAATTTTGAAAATAGGATCATTTGATTTTATTTATTTTATCTTCAATTATTTCTATTACAAAAATTATGAGAGAGGGAATAAAATGACTTTCCCAAAATAAAGAAATATTGAGGATTTAATAAAAAAATCAAATAAGATTTTATTGGGTTTTATTTGCTATTTTATTTGAATTTAGGAAAAATGTGCGTTTTTCAAAATTGCACTTAGGCCCCAAATAAATGTTCATCCTGTGCGACTTGATTTTAGAAGTCGGGGAAAATTTATTTCGGGAGTTTTGGAGTCCATTTAGTAGTCCTTTTGTTCTTTTTTTCTGAGCGTAACTATTTATAAAAAAACGCGCAATCGACCTACGGGCTGTGTCCG